>NW_026592118.1:39704041-39747125 GCF_907164565.1 Psammomys obesus | reverse complement strand
TATATATATATATATATATATATATATATATATATATATATATATACATACACATTTTTGACATGTCAAGAATTTAGTTAACCTGGAGCTGAATTTGCATATGTTCTATTGTCATTATTTTCCCTAAGTATGGTCATTTCCCTGTCTTCATTTCTGAAAATTTCCCCATCTCCCTGCTTTCTGACATCTTGAATTTGCCTATGAATGTGTGATCTTCTCACTAAACTTCAAGTTCTATTTCTCAATTGGTTTGCAGCTTTCCCAATACTTTGTCTTCAACATTCACTGTGCATAAGAACTCTTCACTTTAGATGAAACAGGTACCCACTTCTCTATTTCCCAGAGCTGTAGAACTCTATCATTATCCCTCTGTTCTTCTCTTTAGAATCACATATCCAAACTCTGAAAAATTACTTTATGATTTTGAATACAATTTGTTGAATGTATACATAAATTTTGCAGAGAATGAATACCTTCATAATATGTCATTACTGTCTATGAACATGGTATATGTCATTTCTTTAATATTCGTTTATATAGTTTTATCATCTTTTGGGTTTAGGAAATTTTTAATGTTCTGTATGATTTTTTTCCTATAGGTGTTCTATATAAAAGTCTATGTTTCATGTGTACCTGATTTTATTCTTTGCCTGTGTCCTTGAATATAAAGTTTTCCCTTATATTCCTGAATTTCTGTAATAGAAGAAACTCAATCACAATAAGGTAGTTTCATCACTAATTACTTGTCTCTAGAGTAAGTTTGGAAAAATAAAGTTCTTGTCCTTTCAAAACAATCATTTTTAATGAAGTAATTAAAATTGATTAGAAAAGTCAGTGCTGGAGGTTTAATAAATAAAAAAAAATCTTTTAGTAGCAAATATTTTCCCTCTACAAATAAATCTTTAATAGTGTTTTAGGAACAAATAAGAAATGGGAATAACTAAATGTTGCTTTAATAGCTTTTATGCATTATTAAAATGCATAAATGAATGCATAAAGTGATAAAAAGTATTTTATCAGTTCTTTGAGAATTTCATACAATGTGTTTTGATCATATTCATTGCCTTCAGATTTTCTTCCCACCTCTCTACCCATCCAACTTCATGCTCTCCCACTCTTCTGCTCTCTCTTTATGTATATATATTCTCTATCTATCTATCTATCTATCTATCTATCTATCTATCTATCTATCCATCCATCTATCTGATGGATGGATAGATAGATAGATAGATAGATAGATAGATAGATAGATAGATAGATAGATAGATAGAGTGTTGTGCTGATTGACTACTCTTGGATATAGGGCCTCCTCTGGAGTATAACATTAAATAGAACTGATTCTTCTTTTCAAAGCAGCCAATAACTTTGCAGCTGGAGGTGAGACTTCATATCCATCTCCCACCTTGATGCTGGTATTTTGTCTGGCTGGAGTTTGCATGGGTCTTGCCTATGATATCATGATCCCTTTGAGTTCATGTGTAAGCTTCCCTGCTGTGCCCATGAAACAGTTCTCCCACCATCGGTCTCCACTGACAAATTATCGCTAATCCCACAGAACTGTGTGTCTCTCAGTTCTCATGAGAAAGGCTTCTTTGGGGAGGGGGTATAGATGGCAGTTAGTACAGAGACCTAAAACTGATCAAAGTATGATGAACAAGATACTACAGGGTTCTGAGTCGCAAACAGGATGTCTATATCACATCCCTTTCTCTAAGGCTCAGAGATCTTTGCAAGTAAGGAAAGAGGCAGGTAAATAGCTTGTAAGAGCCAGAGGGGTTTATGCATTTCAGTTTTACATGTTCTTAAAAGAGATATTATATACGCAAAGAAGCTAAACATATTGGCTTGTAGATGAATTTCATAAAAGATAAATAATTGTATAGTTAGAGATCTTGGAAAACAGTGTAACTTTTATATTAATTCAATATTGGTACTTTAAACTCTATAGTCTAAAAATTGTTATGTGTATAGAACTTTAGTTTTATCACAATGACCACTACTGTTGATTTCAGTAAAGTAAAAATGAAACAACAAAAATATATGCAAAACTGAATTACCTTCTTACGTAATCATGATTTACAAATTTACAAATTTCACATGGTTTGTAGAAATAAAATTAGCCGTGCTGGATTTTGTATTGAAAGTTTCAGTGCAAAAAAGACTAGACTCAATTATAAAAATTTGTCAACAGCTGTCACTTTTCAGGTTTCTTGTTGTTTTGTGTGTTTGTCTGTTTTTGTTGTTGTTGCAGAAAACTCACGGAAAAAAGTCAATATTTGAAAGAAAAAAAAGATTAGACATGGTGGTAGATGCATTTAACCCCAGTACCTGAGAGCCAGAGGCAGATAGATATGTGTGAGTTCAAGAGAGTTCTGGGATAGCCAGGGCTATAGAGAGAGACATTGTCAAGAAAGAAAGAAAAAGAAAGAAAGGAAGAAAGAAAGACAAGAGAGAGAGGGAGGAAGAAGAAAGAAAGAGAAAAAGATTGGCAAGAAGACTAAGGGGCCACTGAGTCGGTGAACACTGAGTCAGTGACCATTTAGTGGTGAACTGCTTGCTGTGTGAGCCTGGTGATCGGAGATCAATCCTCAGAACTCATGTAAAGATGGAAGGAGAGAATCAACTCCAAACGATGTCCTCTGTCACCCACGTTTGTGCTGTTCACACATGACCCCACACATGCATATCAGATGCAACCAATAATAATAGCAATAAACCACGTAAAAGAAAATGAAGACATAATTTAGCTTCTGAGTAACTGTACAAAAATTGCAATTTTCACTAATTATATTTTTTCGTATTGAGTATCACAGACGAATATAATTATAATGACCCCATTAGTCTGCCTGCTGACATCAGAAAGGAAAAGTACTTGTCATTTCTAATCATAATGCAGACTATACTAGAAAAAGCAATGTAATCTGAGAAATTTTAAAGAAATGTTACATGCTTACATATGAGCACTCTGAATTCTCCCCTTTAAAATTGGCCGGTAGCAATTCACATATGAGATTTTTTGAACATAAATTTAGCTGTCTTTTAGATTTTAGTGAGCTTGTTTTCTTTTATTTTTCTTTTCTAGGGAGAGAGAAATTTACTTTTATAACAGTACAGTTGAAAGAGAAACAGGATAAAAACATAATTGTCAAAATGTTAGAAACTAATTTTATAATAATAATGGAATATCAGTTCATAAAACTTTGCCATTTAAACCAGACAGTTAATCCTCTCAATTTGAAAGGTTAAATAAAATATAATGAAAAATACACATTTGCTTATAGTTTCATTCTGGGTATGTTTTAATAAGCATAACATAATCTCATTTAGATTTATAACATTACCTGGATTATTTAAGTTTTTCTAGGATCAGTATTTATTACTATAACATCCTAAAATATTTACTTACATACAATAATACAAAATTATAAAAGGCTATAAAACTATATGTCTTATTGCTAATTTTCTACTATGTAAAGATATTATAAAAGATGTAATTTCAGAACCAATTTATGTTTTTCTAAATTTTAGCAGTAAAGAAGAACCATCACTAACACCAGAAGAAAATAAATTTGAGAATTTAAAGTTCACAGGTAATATTTATTTAAAATTAAAATCTACTTTTTGTTAATGTCTGTAATAAAAAAAGTTTTACGATTAAAAAAAAATCATATTGACTTTTCAGATCCCTACATCCCAACCATCATTTGTTCTCAGGAGGACAAGGATGACTTGGGAGGCCATCACCAAAATGTAAAAGACACCAACAGAGAGCAGGAGGGACATAATGAAAAAGAATTAGACTTGATGGTAAGCGTGCTGGTTGCCACGGCATTAGATGAATCTGTTTATGCTTCAAAGATGCTGCTGCAATGCCTGCCTTTCAATAGCTTCAGCTAATATAATTTGCAAATGTGAAAGCATAACCTATTCTGTCCCAGCATCTCTTTCTGGCTTGAGCAACAAGGCACTTTGATTTCAGTGTGTTGCCTCTGCTCTCCGCAGCTCTAAACTAATGACATTAATATGTTATCTCTCTACCAGTGGCTCTGAGTAATAATTTGTGGGAATTGTAAGCAAGGGGCACGATCCTGACGCACATTTCTAATCTTCGTGACAAGTGTGCACTCGGCATAGACTTGTCTGTGAAGTAAGAAGTCTGGCATAGACAATGGTTAGGGTCCTATCAACCTAAGAAACCCATAATTCTCATGTTTTGCAGTATTTTGCTTTACTATTTCTGTCCGATATTTCTGTGAAATATTAACCTACCAGGGAAAAAGAAAATAGCCAGTGCTGCATAATTTTAAAACAGGAAACAAATTCAGTGCTATACCATTCAGTATGAAATTAGTTATTACAAATTTCACACTTGGTGAACATCAAATCTATTTTGAAATTTGGAGGAGGTGGTTTAGTGTGGCCCTTTACCACACAATGAGAGGTAGATGTAAATGAGTCACATAACGCACCTTATCCTTCATTGTATTTGGTTAGAGCTCATGGCATGGTGATACATGGATTCGTAATCATCTAAGATTAAAATGACATTTGCCTCTTCAAGTGTCAGTCCTGAAACCTAAACGAACTAGAACTCATCTCTCTCCCCACACATTTCACCTCTGCAATAGTGATATGGCAACCGCTCCACTAAAGTATGCAATTTACTGTGCTCCAACGTTAAGCCACTACAAAGTTGTCACCCGTTGCGAGAATTCTCACCAGCTGGAAGTTAACATCACCCTTTTTTTTTTTTTTCAAAACCACAGAATATAATGAAAGCACCCTGAAAAAAAAATCACATACTTCACCAATACACCTCATTACCATGAGTGGCCTCAAATATAAAAGTTTGTTTAGAAGTTAGTGGGATTGTACGCCCAATAAATGAACAGGGAGCTGTAATTTAGATGCTAATTTGCTCCGTGCTGACGTGGCTGCATAAAACAATGAAGCTCCATAATAGATGGAAATACAACCAAATCTGTGGAACCCACAGGCGTTGGCTCACAAGACAGCTGTGCGGTTGACAAGTAACACGAGCCTTATGTGAGAAGAAGGGGAAAACGTAAGATTTGCATATAATTATTGAGATCATGCAAATGTCAGTTATGAGGAGGAAAAAAAACACAGGCATCTCACTGTTAAATCCTGACAGTTGGCATCACTGAAGAGCTCAAATACATTTGAGTACCAGTTGGCAGAGGGTCATTAAAACAGAATTTGCGGAGACATTAACTCCCTCACTTTTCTTTGAGTGACGTTTTGCTATTAATAGTTTGCAGAGGCTTTGCAGAAAACATATTAATAAGAGAAACCATAATGGGGGCACCCACAGCACGTATAAGTGTGGAAAGGGGCACCCAGGAAGCTGCTCTCTAATTGATTAGCATGGAGCTATCAATGTGTATATCCGAAGTGAGGAAAAAGTGCCATGACAAGCAAGAATGGTTGAATAATACAATGTGATATTTGGAAGCTGAGAGGGAGAGTGATTAATTTGGGTCCCTTTTCTTACTGATCTCATTCCCAAGTCACACCTTACAAGGATCTTGCCCAAACATCCAACTTCCAGTTTGTGTGTGCAATCCACAACTGAAGTCACAGAAATCTACCAGATTATAATTTAAATTAATAAAAATCTAATTAACTTCTCATTTATTTAAAAAGATCATGTTGTCATTATTTTTGTTGTTTTTATTCCATAAGATAAACCAACGGCTAATTCCTTCCATGGATGAAAAGAATCCAATTTCAACAGATCCAGTCAACTTCACAAACAAAGCTGAGGGGTCAGAGAAGCAAGTGTATCCTGAAGTCCACACTGACTTGTTCAGAAGGCCTTTGTCTCCAAGTTTATCAGCAGAAAGCTCCTTAGCGAGAGATTTCTATCATAGCAGAGACTACTCCCCTAAAAGTGAATATGGTTACCCACCTTCAGAAGAAATCCTTTCAGATGTGGTAGGAATGGGGCCATCACTGGGAATTGCTAGTTCTGGCGAATTAGTGCAATTGGCCCTCTACAACAAAGAAGTCCTGGATGATAATGCCAACCCAGCCCATGGGAGTGGCAGAGCACAAACAATGTGTTCTTCCTCTGATCAACTAATGTCAGGGGACCTTCAGAATAATGAAGCAGGAGTCAAAAAACCTGAAATAAAAGATTACAAATACTCAGGCGGAGACTTCTCTTTAGAGGCATCCTCCACAAATCTGGAAGAATCAAAGGCATCTTCCAAAGATGATTATGTCAAAGGCAATGATGAGAAGGAGCAGAAAACAGGCTTAGGTGTTAATGAAAACCCAGGCAAGAATTTTCAGTCAATATTCCAGAACCAAGAGGGGCACATGGGGTACCCAAAAGTAAGCATTGGAGAGGCTAATGGCAAAAACCAAGACTTGCCCACTCTACTGAGCAAAGACACAGCTACCACCCAGGTGGTAAGAGTAGATACCTCTCCTTCAACAAAGACAAAAGGAAATTGGAGGGAAGCTGGCCAAAGTACCAATTTGGAACCAAGAACTACTTACCTTGGTTCTCCAAGAAATGGCAGTGACCTGACAGAGGGTGATCTCTTTCAAGCTGAACGGGAAAACCCAGATTCTAGTAATCCTACAGATCAGAATATGAACACTCCGCACAAAAAAAATTGGAATGTTCTGGAAAGTCAGCCAGAAACAAGAGGGATCGAAACAAATATAACCAAGCATATCAGAGAACAAGCAGAGTGTAAAGACGTGTGGGAAAAAAGAGATAACACAAGGAATGCGGAAGCTACTCCTACAGAACAATTGTTTACCTGCCGAGAGACAGAACGCTATGAACTGTCTTCTCTAGCTGATCATGGTATTACTGAGAAGGCACAAGCAGTTACAGCTTATATAATTAAGACAACATTAGAAAGTACTCCAGAAAGCATGTCTGCTGGAGGAGAAGCGATAATTGCTAAGCTACCTCAAGAGACAGCACGAAGTGACAGGCCCATCGAGGTAAAAGAAACAGCGTTTGATCCACATGAGGGGAGGAAGGATGATTCACATTATACCCTTTGTCATGGAGATACGGCAGGTGTAATCCATGACAACGATTTTGAAAGCGAGTCGCATTTAGGTATTTGTAATGTACGCGTAGATGAAATGGGGAAGGAGGAAACCCCATCCACGCGCAGTCCCAGGAAGACATATGACAAGGAGAAACGTGGAATTGGAAGTGTAACCTCTACAGACGATCCTTCACAGGTCATGACAGGCAATCAAAGAGCTACGTCAAAACTGGGTTTACATTTGGGAGGGTTACCAACAGACAGTGCAATATTCCCAGAAAATACAGATCTTGAGCTGCTTCAAGAAGTTTCAGGGAGAGCGGATTTCGGGGCTGCTCATTCTGCGTTTAACTCAGACGCTGCCAGCCCTTCCCAGGGCAGCTCTCAGCTGTACAGACGCCGCCCTAAAAATCCAGAACCCTCATCCGGATGGGCAGCTGAGGAGGCAGCAGTTACCGACACGACACTGCGCTCTGCTCCTACTAAGTCAGAATATAATTGCCACCCAGAAAGTGAGATCCTGGGCCATGCCACTTGTAAACGCAAAGATGTTTCCGAAAGTTCAGAGATAACGGAGTCATACAGCAGAAGACCAGGGCTTGTGAGTCCGACTCCCCAACAAAACGAAGGTAGCTCGGAAAAATCCCAAAGCCCAATGATTTTAATCAGTGAACCTCTTGAGAAGCTAGATAAGGCAAGGTCGGAAAATGAAGGATTAATGCCTTTTGGACAGTCACAATGCTGTTTGGGTGACAAAGTGTCAGTCAGCTCTGCTTCTGCTACTGTTCCTGCTGAGGAAATCCAAGCTCCAGGCTCGGAGTCTCTGCTTTCAACATACATCAACTCCAAAATACCATATTTCCTTTTGTTTCTGATATTTCTTGCAACTGTCTACTACTATGACTTAATGATAGGCTTGGCGTTCTACCTTTTTTCCTTGTACTGGTTGTACTGGGAAGGCGGGAGGCAAAGAGAGTCAGTGAAAAAAAAGTGAGCTGGTCACAGTTGCCACTCTCTCTTGAAAGATAAGCCACTTAGTCCCAAACATTTGGATTGGTGGGAGAGACTATTCATTGTTCAAAGAGTCAGTGCAGTTTTCCTCCTGAAGGATCATTTAAAGAGGCATGCGTATGAAGTTTGCTCCTTCATATAAGTAATTATTCTATATAGGACCATTATGCTTGGATCATTAAATACCTATATGAATATGAGATCTCAAGCACGTCAAGTTGAAATTAGGTACAGCTGTTGCTCCTTAGCAGGCTCTGAAGTTGCAATGCTTCACATCTCTTCCCTATTTAAAGTGCTATTTCTTGCATTTATTTCTTTCACAGTAAAGCTTCGGTTATTTTTTTTCCCTGAGAGCACTTTCCCTCTAAGGTTTTTAAAAATAGACAAAACATGGACAATGGCAGAGAATTATTTTTCTCTTAGCCCTTAGAATTAACCATGACATTTTCATTTAGCATTGTGTCATTTACCAGCACAGACTGATAGATCAAATGCTAAACTTTCTATTTCATACCTTTAAAAACACACCCATGTATGCAGCATTATCAAAACATAAATTGGAGACATACATATTTTGCATGCTCACATTAGAGTTCACACGCGCACCCTGTATCTCTTTACATCTATAAGGTCAGGGTGTTCATAAACCAAATTTGACCAAGACTTCTGTAATAATTGGAAAATTTTCATGCAACTCTATATTTTTTTAGGTAGCCTGCTTTAAACTTTTTCTTTTCTTTTCTTTTTTTTTTAGTTGAAAGGGTAGACTGAACTGTTTCAATGCTGAGTGTTGCCCAGACATGAGAATGAAAACATTCTGTGAACATCCTTTTAAGATGACTGCACCTACAGACAGCTCCCCACCTGTGTGTTTCAACCCCTGTGGGGGTTGCCTGCCAGATAGCCTGCCTATCTTTACCTTGCTCCTCACAACAGTGGCAAAATTACAGTTGTGAAGTAGCAACACAATAATTTTATAGTTACGGGGTCACAACAACACAAGGAACGCTACTAAAGGGTCAGCATTAGGAAGGCCGAGAAATACTGCTATAGAACGTTTAGACCTTAAATGATAATAATATAATACATACTAGAATGGTTTGTTCTTCAGGAGAGTTCTTTTTAAAAATAAAATTTAGATGAGTTGCTAATATTTTCTTAGAGTTAGGAGATGAATTATATCCCAAGGTGAACTTACAGAACAAACACCTTGTCTTAGGTGATACTACTCATTATATCTTTAGGTTCCGAGAGGATGAGTTAAATTGTAAGTAGGCAAAGTAGGCATAGTTGGAAACATACTGGAAAATAACTGAACATTGCACATAGCCATGATTTGGACTACAGTAATTATGGAGAGTGGTATGAAATAATGGGATTTTTTTTTTTTTTTTTTTTTAGTTAGGTGGTACTACTTCCAAGGTTCATATACAATTTATTTCAGCAACTTCTCATTGGACATCTATAATATACAAGGTCCTTTGCACTATTATATGGCAGGCCTTTAATACACTGCCTATATGGATCCCTGTATATAGAGAAATTATATATTTTTAACTTGCTTGGAGTGTGAAAACGTCACACCGAGGAAGTCCATTTAAATGGTCCTCTTCAATGGGAATTTCTTTCAGGGAAGCTTTAACTAAAAACAGGATG
Source organism: Psammomys obesus (assembly GCF_907164565.1). NCBI lineage: Eukaryota > Metazoa > Chordata > Mammalia > Rodentia > Muridae > Psammomys > Psammomys obesus. The sequence continues at coordinate 39,737,418 of NW_026592118.1, read as the reverse complement.
ATATTTTTATCAGCTTGACATGCTGTCTCATGTATCTTAGCAATGTGAATTTATGAGAAAATAAAAATATTTAAAATGACTTTAATTCACTTGCTGATGCGCTTAATTTTCTTTAAACACACAACTATTTCTCAATCCTGTAAGTGCATGGCAGTCTCAAGTCCCCTTGAAAATGAATCATTGATTTCAACTCTTTAGTTGACCAAATGCAAACATCCTGAAGTAGAATGTAGGTCAAATATTTAATTTTTTTAAGAAGCATATTTTGATTAAACACAAGTGGAATTTCTTTAAGCAGTCCTTACAAATTATCTTTAAAATTGTTGCCCTCATATTTTGTTGTCAGGACTAAATTAAATTTAGCTAAAGTTAGCATTCCTTCCGTTCTTTAAGACTCAGAGTTTTTTAAAAATTCTATATTTTAAGAGCGTTAGTCAATATACAATGTCATTTTTAATGCAAGGAACACTATTATTTTATGAGCACAGGTGTCCAAACTGAAATTCTTCCCTTAAATGATCAACATAACTACCTTGATCTCTTGTATTTGATTTCTGGTAACATTAACTCACTAAAGGTTCTCATGCACTTGCAATAAAACAGGAACATGCTTCAAAGGACTTTAAATAATCAGTTGTGAGTTTCTTTGTATGCAATGAAGAAATGCTGGACTGAACTGACTTTTCAAAAGGAACTTGAAATAAGTCACAAAGACCTTTGAAATGACTGCTGTGTGGGGAGGTGGAGCTCAGCAGTCTCTTTTGGTCACATTGCTATGCTGAATAAGAAGAGTGGATGGTTGGAAGTACTCATGGCCTTTGCTGAGAAGGATTCGGCTATGGACCACCTTGGTCAAGGCCATTTATAAATGCATGGCTGTCGGTTCCATGTTTCATCACATGTTGATTATGGGCATAATAAGATGAGGACCTGGCAGGGTAATTTGCAATGAGCATCTTTATATAACCCTTTCTTGTTTTAAATAAGAAATTCAGTATAATCATTGTCATCTTTTGTCTTTCTGGGCTCCTCACTCCTAGACATGAAACTCTAAAAATTAATTGACAGTCTAGCAAGGCAGGCAGATCTCTATGAGTTCCAGACCAGCCTGGACTACAAGGCTACACAGAGAAACCCTGTCCCAAAGAAAAACAAAAACAAAACAACAAGAACAACAAAAAGTTCTGACTTCTATAAGCTATCAATATCACAATAAAATTCTCAACCAGGATGAAATGAATCAGTGGATTCTCGTCTGAGTGGATACTGGACAAGACTGAAGAATGTTGAGTTAATAGAACAATATTTTCCTGAGGAGCTCTAATATGAAGATAGTAAATTTTTTCAAGGATTATATATATTCAACTATCTGTCATTTTTTTTCAAAGCAGAACATTCTTATACCTCATCTTACACCAGTATTCTGGTGTAGTAGAAAAAATTTAAATGACCAGACCAAATATCGAGAAATAAGTAAGATAGTTTATCTCTCTCTAATATTATTCATAGAGCTATTAAAATATTTTCTTTTACAGTGATGAATGTTATTTCATGTGAGAAGCCTATTTTTCCTTAAAATCCCTTTTATATATGAATATGATAAAAAGCAACAAATAAAATAGAACTACTAAAAATATAGGTGGTCTATCTACTTATCTTCTTAATGAGAGCAGGCTTTTCTTTTACATGTCCATTGATTCTGAGATAAAGCCTTTTGGTGTCGTCCTGTCTTAAACAGTGCCTGTGGAAATGAAGGTTTACTTTCATTCTATTAGATGTGAAATTACAGGCCTTGCTTGCCAGCGGCCTCTTCAGTTGTGTGTCTCTGAAGAGCGTAGCTAGAAGGCTTACTGTTACTTATTTGATAAACTGTGGTTGCTTTTGTATATTTATTTTGAAAATTTTATAATAAAAATCTTGTCAACACAACTTAATTTTCATCATTTAAAACACATTTGGTCAAGAATCTAATGTTTCTATCTCATAACCAAACCTTTTAAAATTATAAATTAAATTTTAATGAAGTCTGCTGCTCAGCTTGGCATGTGCATGCATCTTAAAATAAATTGTTCTATTGTGGTTTGCTAAAACCTTTTTAAACAAACAACTATTTTAAATGTGCAAGATCTCCATTTCCTATCATTTTAACATGAGTCAAATGTGAACACAAGACATTGGTTTTTCAAAAATAAAACAGTACATTGTACAAATCTTTAATGGACAATTCCTCAAATCTTTTAGTACTATAGTCAAATCCTGTAAAATGTTTAAAAAAATAAAGCAAGAGCAAAAGTTTATGGAATCATTTTGACTTGACTGTGGTGTCTTCAAGATCTGATTTTTCAGTAGCCTGTGATATATAATTAAATTACTTTTCTTGGTTGAAATTGGTGCAGGTTTCTTTTTGCCTTGCTACTCCAAATCATTCAGTCTTTCCTGCTGTCCCCTTCCTGAAGCCCTGTTATAACTTTAATAAGCCATATTAGTCCTCTTAGCACTACACACACTCACTCCTCTGTCTGGACTATAAGGTGACACTACATCCTCTTTCTGTCTAGTGCTGTACAATTACTATGTGCAGTTCAAGTCCCATTCTTTCCACTGTCGTCTCTTATAAAAGTTTATAAGATCTTTCTGCTTTCATTTCTTTTTCTATGTCATGCTTCCTGTTGCTTGCACTGGACATTTGGCTATACCAAACGGACAAGGAAAGAAACAAAAGATTTTATCTGTCCAGTCACCCCACCTGGTCTAGTTTGCAAGAATGCTGAGTCAGTAATTGTCACTATGGCTACTCTTCCTTTTGTCTCCTGAAATATGATTAAAATTGAATAAACATTTACAAATCATAGTGGGATGATTAATAAACTCCCCAAAAGAATGTTAGAAAGGCAAAGAGAATGTAAAGAAGCCATTTTGAGTGATGTGTTGGATTGTGATATGGAAGAAGGAAAATAGTGTTTTCTTCTCATTTCCCTTTACGGTGTTTCACGTTCAAACTTTATTCCTCATAAGCAAAAATATTTCTGTCATTGCATCTCATGGAATCTAATTAAGTTATTTTGAGTTGTAAGGAAAATAATGCATTCCTTAATTCATTGGCTAAGGAGGAAATTAATGGGACACAGCATATTGTCAGAAAAGGTGGCTCAGTGGTTTAAAGTCAACAAACATCACAAGGTATAAAGTGCAAGAAACCCAATCTTCCCAGCTGCCGCCATGCCCTTTGAAAACGGCTGATCTCTCCACTCCACACCTGCTCTGCATGTCAACCTTCAGGGTAAGTAAACAGAACTTAGAAAAGAACACAGTCCGTGTACTTTTTTTTTTTTAAAGAGGAAAGCATTTGTCTAACTAACATATAAGAGAGACTATATAATCACGTACAGATAAAATATAAATTAATGCAGCTACTACAAATATTTTGGATAGTGCTATATCTAATATTCAAAAGTCTCTCTTTTCATCCACTTAGATAAAATGGCATTACAGGGATATACTGATTTTCGAGGTTTAGACTAAAGAAAAAAAAATATGTAGGCGGAAAATGCAGTAGTTTGTTATGTAATATTTCAAGTTCATCAGCAACTGGTCACTTATGATAGAAGGAAAAGCCAGATACACCTCCACTGTGTTTTAGAGTTCATTAACATCATGTATTGGATGACTTGGTTCCGATTGGAAACAGATTTAAAATTAAGAAGATACACTCTCTAAAAGACAATATCCAACAGCAAAGACATGGTACTTAAATCACAAGGTGGAAGCGCTCCCTGTAAAGACTTAGATATAGCACAATGTCCTTTGAACAAGTGTCTGTAGGAAGTGTGCATGACAGAGCTTATATTTTAGCAATGAAAATATTACACATTTGAATCACTTTTTTCCCCCACACAACTCTCTGGGAGCTTCACATCATGTATCCCAATCCCAATCCTTTCCCAATCCTCTCCCATCTGCCTCCCCATCTGCCACTACACTTGTGATTCCCCCTCCCACCAACACACACACACACACACACACACACACACACACACACACACACACAGCCCGATTCCTGTTGTCTATATACTCACTGTAGCATGGTCAAACTCTCAGTGGCCTGTTCCTTAAATAGAACTGAGTACTCCCCCTCCCACCCTTCTTCCAGAAGCCATCAACAGTAGAGAGCTCACTTCAGCATCTCTGTCACAGTTTTTAATAGTTCTCTTTGGTGGCTTCCAGTCTAGAATGTTTTTTGATGGTTAGTGTGTTTTGTTCTTTTGTTGGCTTCCTTGCTCTTTACGGTCAGCAGGAGCGTGGCTCGTGGGCCTCCATACAGTTTGTGGTAACAGCACAGATCATGCAGATCCCGGCTGCAGTAGGACCCTGAACCCAGACAAAGCATTCAAGGCTGCCCAGACCATGGATACCAACATGGCCTCAGGTGGCATTGGAGTCCACCTTCATCAGCATAGACCCCAGAAGCAGCGCAGTCCACTGATATTGACTTGGGTTCAGGCAGCAGCATAACCGGGGAACATCCACATGGCTTTTGGTGGTAACTCAGACCACAGACATTAACACAGACCCTAGCTGCAGTAGGTCTAAGGTCCCAGACATGGCCATCGGCAGCAGCACTGTCTTTGATGTCACTATGTGCAGCAATGGCCACTCAGATCTGTACAGCCCCAGAATTGCCTTGAATCACTTTTACACACTCTCAAAGGTTGTGTCGTCTCTCTAAATTGTAGACAAATTCTCAATTAATAAACTAATTCTTGGGAAATCCGCTTGTAGATTTTTTCATGATGAATATAAATTTTCACCATTTCTTGAGTGATATGATTTTGAGTTCCATCTAAAGAAAAGAACCAAGATTAAGGTCATTTATTTTCTGCTCTTGCAGACATACATGAAAATACTTTGAATATATTCACACTCTTTGAAAGTTGTGAAGTGAAATCAAAAGTAAAGGTAAAATTCAGAAATAGATGTAACACCAAAAAAGACTGCTCGGTCCCTTTTATAATTTTTCCTTTACAGAGTTGGGCCATCTTTCTAACAACAAAAGAAATCAAAGAAATCACAAGACACAAAAGTGTCTTCTTGCGATGAACTTTTGCATACATATTAACCTAATTAGGACACCAATACTAGCATCCTTTAAAGCTTCAAAAGCAGCATGGTTTGAATGACAAATCATAAGTGAACCTAAAATAAAACAAATAAAAAATAAAAAGAACAAAATCAAATATATGAACATGGAGAACAGATGTAAATAATGAGGTGTCACATGAACACGAGGAGCAGATTCTAACACAAGTATCATCTGCAACTTCCCAGTTGCTGTCTTCAAGGTCAATAATTAAGATGCATCAGCCCCTGGCTAGCCAGGAAACACAGAAAAATTTTGATAGATTTGGTAACGTAGACGACAATTGACACGGGAAGAGAAACACATTTTTAAAAGAAGTTGCTGGTCAAAGTCTGTTAAACATCATTTACATATTGACGCCAGACAATGGCTATTGCACCATGGGGTTACATAATCTAGATAACTTCCAAGGGCTCAAGCCATTATCTTTCTACGAACCAAGATATCCAAAGTGGAATAAAATGGAAGAAACTTTTGAAAAGAGAGCTTTTGAGAAGTACTACACTGTGTCTGCCACACAAACTTATGGTAGCATAACCACAATCAATAATATGAACAAAAATTGAGGGGATATAATTAGATATCACCAAGACATAAGAACTGGAATTAAAAGACACCACTAAAGTAGTAAAGTAGGTGATGGTACAAATTACCTAAGAGACTTTCTAAGGTATTGAGAGAGAAAGATATTTGAGAGCCAAAACATTTTGGCCTTTGCAATGATTATAGTTGAAACTGTGTTGAGACTGAAAGGCAGCAGATTGCTTTTCCTACGTGTATGCCCAGTGGCTGGTTTGTAGTCTTATACAAAGGCTGCTATAATTACTGAGGGCCCAAGAATATGCTGATATATTAGCCAAAGTCTACCATAGTCATCTAAAAGCCTTTTGGGCTTCTACTGAGTTCAACAACATTATCCTCGCAAGAGACAGAGGAAAGGTTTTAAAAACTGTGTTCTCTGTTGATTTAAAAAACTTTCGGGTATTCTAAAGTTGTTCTGCCCTTGAATATACAGATCTTATGATATTCTATAAAATTGGGCATCATTAATTTTTTAAAAAATAATTAGTAATTAATTTTAGTGCCTATGGGAGTTTTGCTCACATTTTTGTTGTGCACCAAACTTGTGCCTGGTGTCCATGAATGCCAGAAGAGGTCATGAGATACTTTAGAGCTGAAAATACACACATTTCTGAGCTGTCATGTTCAGAATAGAATCTAGGTTTTCTGGAAGGGAAGCCAGGACTCTTAACCACCAAGTCACCATTTTCAAATATAATCATTAAGGATAAAAATAATCTGATAGTAGTCTTATTGTATTATTCAAAAACAATCTCATTTTTGTTTATTCATTATTTTTAATTCTGTCTGTGAAATGTTGCACATTTCCTACTAGATTTATTCTTAGTTATGCTACAGACTTTACTGTTATTTTGAAAGAGTAAGATTTTCTCTATTTATTTGCTTAAAATTAAATTTGTGGCTATTTTATTCAACTTCATGTTCCCTTTTGATTATGTCATCTTCTGAGAGAAAACTGAGTTATGTCCTTTTCCTATGTAAGTAGAACTAGCATTGTCCTAGTGAGGGTGTCATGTCTGCATACATTTCTTTTTTTAAATTTTTTATTTAACTTTTATTAATTATACTTTATTCATTTTGTATCCCCCAAAAGCCCCTCCCTCCTCCCCTTTCTGCATGCATGCCCCTCCCCAAGTCCACTGATAGGGGAGATCCTCCTCTCCTTCTTTCTGATCTTAGTCTATCAGTTCTCATCAGAAGTGGCTGCATTGTCAGGGTTCTAGGTTGTCTCCATGGATAGTCCTTGGTTGGAGTATGAGTCTCTGGGAAGTTCCCTGTGTTCAAATTTTCTTGTTCTGTTTCTCTCCTTGTGGAGTTCCTGTCCTCTCCAGCTCTTACTATTTCCCACTTCTTACCTAAAATTCCATTCACTCTGCCCGTCAGAAATCTGCAGATGTTTTCCTAGGTGATGTTTTATTTTAAGATACTGAGGTTTCATTTTAACTCATTTGAAAATACTGCTTTAACTGCTGGCATCTAAGCATGTAATCTGTGTTGTGGACACAGATTTGTGTGGACAACTTTGTAATGTTTTTTCCCTTAATGGGAACATGGTAAGTCAAGATGATTATTAAGTTTTCTTCTTCCTAATGTTCCATAAAAATGAGATGAAATGATAAAATTAGTAAAGACATACAGCAGTGAAAAGACTTGGGATGATATTTTAGTAAGCTTTTGTGTTTCAACACATGCTGAATCGTAATTGACTTCAAAACCTAAATAAGGTTGAAATGCATCCTGGCACCAAAAGGAAAACACAACAATTCCACTGGCATCACCTAATACTAGAAACGCAGCGTTAGGGCCCATCTGTTTCTGAAAAGGCTAAGACATTTATAGCTGGAGAAATGGGGAAACAGGTACAGAATCTTAATGTAGGATACATTTAGAGTCCTAGTTGGAATTGCCTCTGACACAGCCAGCCAACTCTTCCTCAACTTTGGAAGGACAGCAATTGTATTTTGGGTGTATCTTGATAAACTTATCCATAGAAAGAGAATGAAAAAAAAAAACCCTCTGGAAATAATAGCATTTGGAGTGTCACTGGAGAGTCATCATTGCAACATCTCTGTTAGAACACTCGACAGTGAGAAATAACAACCAACACATCCCAGTCCCTCTCAGGGTGCTTAACCTCCAGTTTGCTCTCTGCTACCTCCCCATACTCTTCAATGTTAAAAGAAAGCCAACATCCACAGTTATTTGAAGAAATTCTTTGAAGTAAAGGCAGTACGTAAAGATACATCTGAACCAAATGGACCAATCTGAAGAGACCAAGCCAGGAACAGGAAAAAAAATGCCAAACAATTGTAACTCATGTCCTCAAATAGCTGAAAATAAGGTACTATAACAAGGAGACCCTCTGTGAAAAAGAGATGCTATAGAAAACAAATAATGATATATTTTTTTAAAAAATTGAAGAAATTTCACAGTGTGTAGAATGAACTGATAGGAGAGCAGAGATAAAAGAATAGAAAAATAAATCAGAGAATCGGCACCAATGCAGAAGCAGAATACCAAACAAAGATACAGCAAATGAAACCACGATGATCGGAGAGGCTCTGCTAAGCAGAAATGCCTCTCAGCCACTGAAGAACATAGATGATTGACTGTATTTAAAAACCTCACTCATAATCCTAGAAAAAAAAATAAAACTTTATACAGATGAAAGCATGGCATCATAAAATTTCAAAACTCTGGACATAAGGAATGCATCCACAAAAGCTTCTAGAGAGAGTTATGCCGCAAGCCCATCGTCTTGGGAGCCAGGATGTGTGCTTCACTTAAGGATATGTGGGTGTTTTCTCCAAATGCTCAATAATTCTCATCACTAATTCTAAGATAATAATTCTCTACAGTTTTCTGTCTTCTAGAATTCCTGTAGAGTTTAATTTGTTATATTTCTGTTTCCTTAATACTTCTAAGTTAATGTTTTCTGTTTTTTGTTGTATCTTTAATAATTTCCTTCAACTACCTTTTTAAGTTAATACTTTTCACTTTTTTATGTCTATTACCTATTTTCTTTCAAAATCCAATGAACAGAAATTACATTTAAGAATATTGGATTTTGGAGGCCGGAGAGATGGCTCAGTGGTTAAGAGCACTGACTGCTCTCTGAGGAGACCCATGTTCAATTTCCAGCATGCACATGGCTGCTCAGAACTGTCTGAACACTTCAGTTCCAGAGGATCTGACACCTTCACACAGGCATGCATGCAGGCAAAACACCAATGCACATAAAATGAAAGTAAATAAATAAAAAATATTACATTTTCCTTTTCATGTCCATTTTTTATTTCCTCTAAATAAGCTTTTTGTTGCTCTGTGCCTTCAACCTAACATACTCAGGAGTCTGATATAGGAGGATTATAAATTTGAGATTCAGCACAGGCTAGATAGATAACAAAGACAAGCCAAAGATACAACATACTGATCCTAGTTCGTAATAATTAATAATAAGAGTAAATACAATAAATGTGTCATTATTGTTTCTAAAACAAAAAATTTCTCTTCCCTTTAACAATCTTAGGAAAGATATTTAAAGTCTTTGTCTGAATGTGTCATGAAAATCATCTAGAGTAGAAAAGCTTTATATTTATTTATTTATTCAATATTCATTTATTACAATTTATTCACTAAGTAGCCCCACTGCAGCCCTCTCCCTGATCTCCCCCAGTTCCACCCCCTCCCTCTTCTCCCACTATGCCCTTTCCATAGTCCACTGATCGGTGAGGTCCTCCTCCCCTTCTATCTGACCCTAGTCTATCAGGTCTCATCAAGGCTGGCTTCTGGACTTACTTGCTTACACTTGTTTGATATTTGGCCTCATCAGCTCTTTTAAAACTTTCTCTGTTGTTATTTGCTTTTATTTTCTTCCTATTTCAATAGATTATTTATTTTGGTAGTCTCTTCCCAGCTCTTTGGCACTCAGATGTGAAACCAGATAAATTCATTGGGTCTGGGCCATAAGGGCTACCTGAGTACTAAAAATGACATAGGGTCTCAAAGGCAAAGTGTATTTGCTGTTTTTGTTAAGTGTACACTGCCTGGCACCTGCAAAATAATATTTTTTTATTCCAAACTTTAGCTATCACTTCTTTCCTTGGGGCCTCAACGTTGTATACACATATGCCTTGAGTCACATTATTGAAGATTCCTTTCAGTTGCTCCCTTGTTATCCATGTCATTTCAAGACTACGGCAGATAGGAGGCTAATAGAAAATACAAAGTAAGCCATACTCTGTTGGCTAAAGTGGATGCAAGAGAGACCTGGGAGATGCTAACTGTATCAGCCCCTTCCATTGTAACATATATATCTGAGGTTATCCCTGGCCAGACTACTCCAAAGAAAGGCCTCATTTAGAAGACCTAATTAATCAATGCCATTTTCAACAAAAGCAAGTGATATTGGTTACGCTGCCTTTTCTTCCTTTTGAGGAGCACTGCTTATCTTAAAAGTAATTAGAATTTACAACTTAGAGAAGAAAATGCTTCGAGAGTTAAATTTATCCAATGTGTCTGATATACTAATAAACTACATTATCATATATTCTGTGACATTTTTAAGATACATAGAATTCTATTTATCTAAAATACATAGTGTTTACTTGAGAAAGAAATGGATTATTAGGAAACGTTCTGGGATAGTCTATTAAAAAGCCTGTTCTTTAAAAACCATGAATTCCCAGGTCAGCTATGTCCATAAGACTGGTGAAACCAGAGCCTACTGGTAGTGGCACATACCTTTAATCCCAGCATTTGGAAGGCAGAGGCAGGAGCTCAAGGCCCGCCTGGCCTAGAGATGAATTCCAGTACAATCAGAACTATACAGAGAGACCCTGTCTTGAAAACAAAGCAAAACAAACAAAAAAACAAAACAACAACAACAAAATGACTGGTGAAACCAGACCAATTTTGCTATAAAATCCATATATATATGTATTTGAAATCAACATTATTTTTCACACATTTTCTACAATAGCAAGGAAAAAAAAATGGCAGCCTGCACAAAAGTGTGGAATTCCACCAAAAAGCCTGAGAGGGAATTCAAGTTTGTACTCCTTGCTATTCCTCCTGCCCTTGACTCATTTCCATTTTATATCCCACTCTCTCTTTTCTTCCTAATCATTGCCACTAAGAATATTTTACTGTTGCCTCAAGATGGTTTTAGGCACTAAAAAAGAAAGTGTCTCACAAAATTTTAGGACAAGGGTAAAACCCATGAGTGCTTGCTCTTGCCCCACTAGATCATGAAATCACTAAAGAATAAAACAGTCCCTAATATTATGTAGATCATTTTTTTTTCAAAGAAAAGCATTGAAAAAGTATTCTCATCTTGAAAATGATATTGATGTAGCTAGTGATTGGCTTAAGCTAATGTTATGTTTTTTTTGTTTCAAATGGGATTTTTTTCATCTAAATTTCTAATATAGAATTTTGCTGTAGGTATAATGAATTAGAGTGTTGTTTTATGTATTCCCATTTGAGTCTTCCATAATGTCTATCTTATTACTAGAATATTTCTTGCATGTTTAAGTCAGTCTTTAGAAAAAATGAATCCAAAAAATGAAAGGTTAGAAAGTTTGATGATTCTTTTTGTTTTATTTTCTTTTATTTTTGAGGCAGGGTTTTTCTATTTAGCCTTGGCTGTCCTGGACTCACATTGAAGGCCAGGCCAGCCTCAGACTCACAGAGATCTACCTATCTCTTTCTCCCCCAGTTCTGGGAATACAGGCTTGCAACACCATACCCAGCGCTGTTTCTGGGGATTTCTGTGTTTTGTCTGTTATTATAGGAAAATTTTCATGAGTAATTACAATTGTTTATCATGTTACCAAACTATAGTTGGATTATACTATATCATAAACTTATCACATAACATAGGTAGTGAATAGTATTGAAATAATTTCACAGAGGAATTAGGCTACAGGTAATTTTCAAAGCCAGCATTGTATTGTGTCAAGAAGTAGAAAAAAAATGTTTTACCCAATAGGTTGAATTAATTAAGTCAACCATAACAAACTAATTGGTAGAAAAGTCACATTTCTAAGGCTACGTGCTAGGGGCTGCTCAAAGTTTTTAACATGAATTATTGAAACTGATCTATTTTTAAAACATGTAAGTTATATACTATCAATATTTTTATTCTAAACCTCAATCTCTCAAGCACTGAGGTCACTCAGTTATTGAGAGTTAGACTCAGAGTTCAGTTTAGTAACAGCAGGCTACAGAGTCCATGCAGTTAAAACAAAAATCCTACAGCTGGGATACAAAGTGAACAAACGTAACTAATAAAAAAATAAATAAAGAAAACAAAACAAAAATCTTTTGCATCTGACAACTTAGTTTTAAATCCCGATTCCATGGAGGGTTCTCAGATTCGTATCTGATGCTGCTGAGAAAGTGCTTAATGCATGTCAGCGAAAGTGTCAATGATAAACTACTGTATCACAGTTACTTCTCTGCTGTGATGCATACTGTTTCCAATTTACTACAAATAGTGAAAAGACAATGAACAGATCTTTCTCTTCAATGGCCATTTAGTATCGTGGAGTAAATACACACACAAACCAGAGCAGAAACATATGTGCTGAGCATGAGGGACTCCATTCTAAACCGGAAGATCAGGAAGTGCAGAGAGCAGAATGTGGGGTTGAGTTTGTGGTCGGAAAGATGGGGTTAGGAGGGATTCTAAAGTGAGGGTTGACACAAATTACACAAGCGGTCCTCGAAATGTTCAACTTATCTTGGGCTTGTTTACGTAGTAAACAAGGGTATGCAAGATGCCAAGAGGCAGGAAAGCAGCCCCAAGTTCAGATCTTAAGGAGCTTTGAGTAGTGTTGAAGTAAGTCAGTCACAGATCAAAGGCCCTTTTGGGAAACCTAGCTTGGAGTGGGAGCAGTGGAGGCAGGGGAATTCCTGTGGGTATGAAAGTCAACAAGGCCTGCTGCCCTTGACTTCCCTCTTAATACTCTGACAGCATGCTAGATGACTGGCTTAACTTTTCTCTTCTCTGCTTTTTTCTTGCTATATTGATCCTCTGTTTCCTAATCTCAAAATAAGGACAAACTGATTAAAAAAAAAAAAAAAAAAAAAAAGCAGGGTCATCAGTTTATGGAAGTGGTAAGTGATGAGTCATCCATGCAGTAATTTGTACTTCACACTTTTACAAGTAATTTTTTATCATGGTGGTTCACAGAAATGAGTGTCTTCTCTCTTATAATAAATTCTGACTTTTTTTTTTATTTCCTACTCAGTGTATTCAGTTATCACATGGTACTGCATAAGAACCATTATTTTATTTTTCATTTCTATTTTTTCTTTCTTTTTATTAGTTACAACTTATTCACTTTGTATTCCAGCTGTAGCCCCCTCCCATGTCCCCTCCCAATACAACCTTCCCTCCCTCTTCTCCTACTTTACCCCTCCACCAGTCCTCCTCCCCTTGTCTCTGACCCTAGCCTATCACCTCTAATCAGGACTGGCTGCATTCTTCCTCTGTGGCTTGGCAAGGCTGCACCCGCTAGGGGGAGGTGATCAAAGAGCCAGCCACTGAGTTCATGTCAGAGACAGTCCCTGCTCTCCTTACTATAGTACCCACTTGGAGACTGAGCTTCCATGGACTATATCTGAGCAGGGGTTCTAGGTTATCTCCATGCATGGTCTTTGGTTGAAGTATCAGCCTCGGAAAAGACCACTGTGCCCAGATTTTCTGGTTCTGTTGCTCTTCTTGTGGAGCTCCTATTCCCTCCAGGTCTTTCATTTCCCCTTCTTTCATAAGATTCTCTGCACTCTGCCCAAAATTTGACTATGAGTCTCAGCATCTGCCTCTATACCCTGTTAGGAAGAGGCTTTCAGAGGCCTTCTGTGGTAGGCTACTGTCCTGTTCCCTGTTTTTTCCCTCTTGTGATGTCCATCCTGTTTGCCTTTCTGAATGAGGATTGATCATCTTACTCAGGGTCCTCTTTCTTGCTTAGCTTCTTTAGGTGTACAGATTTTAGTATGTTTATCCTATATTATATGTCTAATAACATTCATCAGAATGGCTAAGATCAAAAACTCAAGTGACAATGCATGCTGGAGAAGATGTGGAGAAAGGGGAACCCTCCTCCATTGCTGGTGGGAATGTAAACTTGTACAACCACTTTGGAAATCAATCTGGCACTTTCTCAGGAAATTAGGAATAGTACTACTTCAAGTTCCAGCTATACCACTCCTAGGTATATATCCAAAATATGTTCAAGTATACAACAAGGACTTTTGCTCAACCATGATCGTAGCAACTTTATTTGTAATAGCCAGAATCTGGAAACAACCCAGATTTCCCTCAACTGAGGAATGGATATGGAAATTGTGGTACATTTACACAATGGAATACTACTCAGAAATTAAAAACAAGGAAATTATGAAGTTTACAGGAAAATGGTGAGACCTAGAAAAGTTTATCTTGAGTGAGGTATCCCAGAAGCAGAAAGACACACATGGTATATATTAATTTCTATTTTTTAACAAAATATACATTAATTAAAAGAAAGATATTTCATCCCTTTATCCATAAGAAGAAATTAGAATATGATATGGGTGTCAGTAATACTTACCTATTTAATTTGTTAAGAATAAGCTGACATTCTTTGCAATGTAAATCAACCTTTTTCAGAGAATTATAATTTACCCAAATCTAACCTTTTAGAACAAATCTGACATGTAAAATTAAAATGATAACTTATTTTGCTATCACAGCTTTGGTAAACTAAAAGCATGTTTAATGCTTGTGTGAGTCTTTTCCATGTTTTAAAACTAGAACACACACCGCTAATGGAATAAAATGCATATTTTTTCTCAAAAGAAATATTCTAATCTTTAATGTAAGAGACAGATGCACACATTTTTTTTTTCAGAATAGTAAATGACTCAATATAATTTTCAAGTTAAGAAATTTGATTTTCAGTGAAATGGTCTTTACTTGAGAACATTGGCTATGACAGCTGCATTGTGTTTCACATTGTCTTTTGGACACAGTAAATACCCCTGGACCTTTAGAGGCTGAATGTCTTGTAAAAACTTTCAGATACCACAGGAATCAAAGTCCTGTTGGAGTGAGAAGTAACTACTTATGAATCCTAGAACTGATTATGGTTCTCCTTCTGAGAGTTTCGGTAAGGGCCACTCTCCAATGTCTGTCAAACATTTGCAGTTCTAGTTCAAATATATAGTTTTTTCAGAATTAATTCACTTACATTTAAACTTCAAGATGGTGTTTGCCTTTCATCGGAAAATACAAAAAGGTAATAAAGAAACTTCAAAGGTATTAAAAATTAACTGTGAAAATTCTCTTTTAATTTTTCAAAACTTGAGGAATCCAGTCCTAAAACATCATAAAGTTACAGAATATAAATATATCTTATATATATTATAATATATATTTAAATAGTATATATATATATTTTAAACTGATGTTTGATACTTAAGGAAATAATTTATACATATAATAGTTGTATGGACATAACGATTGAACTAAAATATAATATAAAAACATCAAATTTAATTGTCATACTTTATTTCAGCATCCCACAGAAACAGTTTTTTTTTTTACTTCCATATTATAAAAAAACAATCAGAATGGAATAAAGGCTACTACTTAAAACTTACTAGAAACATACAAAATATGCCCTTGTTATTAACCAAGTTTACATAATACATTTTTTCTTATGATAGCTCTTTGACATTCAGGAATCTATGTTTTAATTTTTAATTACTCCCTTTTCTCTTGTTTCAGTGTCATTTCATTCAATCCCATAGTTATATCCAATAAAAAGTTTGAAATGAAATCACTGTCAACTATTTTCCTGTAGCAAACACAGTGGCTCACCTTCCAAATAAAAGCATATCAACATGAAAGTTTCCCAAGGGTTTATTCTAGGTCATAATCTTTATGTTAATGAATTCTTACTGAATAGTAAATTGTACGAATATATTGCCTCACTCCTATAACACATTATCTGCCAGCACGTAATTACCCATCAAAAACAAAGAGAGATTGCCCTGTGACAGCAGTGACCCCTGCAGGTAAAATTAAAGAAAAAGTATCCTGTAAGAGGACAAAAGGTACTATTGTGTGTTACAGTATGGTTAGATCATATAAAGGCTTTGGCATTTATCAAGAGCTCTCCCTAACATTTTCTGTAATTATTTTCTAATTACCGGTAGAGATTTTGTCCTCTGCAGAATAAGGAAGCTCATTCTTTGGAATGTGAGCACATTTACATTTTGCGTATGTGTGATAGCTTCTTGAGAACACTGTCCAGGTAAGGCCTTTTAGAAGCTCTTGAGAATTACTTGACAAAAGAGTTAGAAGGGCTCGCCAATTACCATCTGCTTTACCGGGTTGCATGACAATTAGGTTCAGTAATGACTGGTTGGATACTTATGAGATGTAAACTATTTCACAGGCAGCCATTCTCAGGAACTCCTGTGAGAAAAGTAATATCTTCTATGTAGCATGGAAAGAGATGTTTAAATGGCTCTGTAAGTGTCAAAGCTAAAGGGCATGTACCACTGTCCCTGTTGCTAAGCACTGTCCTACAGGGTAAAGGTCATGTTTAAAAAAGATCACAAATGGATGCATATAGTTTATTTACCAATTCCTTTTCTTGGTACATATTGAAATCATAAAAATAACAGCAATTAACCTGGGATACATTTCATAGAATAATATCAAATCAAAATACTTATAAACACTGTTGATTTTCTAAATGATGATAATAATGAAAGTAGCCATCAGTTCAATGCGTCCATATACCTGTGGTAGAGCCATAACCTACAGTACTTACATCGACACTAACATTTTCTTGAAACCACTGAGAAGTATAAATAACTTTATACTACTTATTTCTTCTTGATTTCTAAAATTCCTTCTTCAGAAGTGGGAGAGAGAGTTATCTTTTTAAAATTTACTATTTTGAAAAGGAAATGGTAGTTGTCTTTAATCCTAGCACTCTGGGAGGCAAAAGTAAGTGGGTCTCTCTGAGTCCTAGGTCAGGCCTGTTTAGGTTAGTCTAGACCAGCTAGGGTTACAAATGAGATCCTACTCAAATAAATAAATTAAATTAAAGACTTCACTTAATAAAATTAAAATCTATCATTTAGAGTTCACTCCTAAGTTTGTCATGTGTTTCTAAGTAACTCATAGAAAATCGGTGACCTGAATATAATTATTCTTATGACTTGTTACAATATAATGATGGACAAATGAGATAGTCAAATACGGCCTTTGAAATAGCTGTGAATTAACAATAAGTGTCTTAAATCTTACTATGGTTGTGAAAATAACAGTAATAATAATAAACAAAACCAAAACAAAAGCAATATATCCAGTATTTTGGTATTGCTTTGATTTTGTTATTTAGCAGTAAAGGAATTATCCTAAGCTAAAACAATGCGAACAAAAATTCACAATGTCGTGTTGAATACCCATTCCTTCCTTTCCCACAAATCCTTTATGGATATGAAGTACCCACGAGGCAATAAGATAAATGCCTAGTGTACTCTTGTCAGTGAAACCAACAGTCTTTGCATTCACGGAGCTGATAGAGGAGAAACTAACCCTACTGAGCCAACAAGGAAGCAACTAACTCAGGGGTTAAACACTCTTAAGAAAATAAACAAAGCAGGAAGGTGGTAATTAATGGGATGTAACTGCCCTGCTTTGCTTATACCCCATTTTGGTATAGATGAGAATCTTAGGTTGTTTAAACAGCCACCATTTATGCTCACAGTTTTAGATGCTGAAATCCCCGGCTCAAGGTACTGGTGATTGTAAGTTTATGTTCTCTTCTCTTTTCTTTCTCATCTCGTTTCATTTTCTTTTTCTTTTCTCTCTTTACTGTGCGAGGATTAAGGAAAACAAAGTAGTCCCTGAGAATCAGGATTGTTCTAATCATGAATTGAAGCTGAGGAAAGGATGCATAAAGGATGGATGGTGAAAAGCCTGCATCTGTTGCCAAGCCCGGGGAAGAGACTTACATCAAGGTGTTGTGTAGGTGGGCCAGGGCTCAGACAAAGCACTTGTTGGGGCCTCTTCGACAGTATTAGTATTTCATCTTTCACACAATGGGTATCAGGTCAGGAGAATCAGGGACTTTTTAAGCTGCTGCGGAGGACTGGATAATAGCGGAGAACATTAGAATACGAAGATAGAAGGGTATTAAAATGCTAACTCTTGCTTTTAGAACAAGCCCGATTGTTGCTCAAAGCTCCTATAAACAAAGCAAACCTCAGGATACTCGCTTTAAAATATCGTTTACTGTCTCTACCTCCAGGATGCTGGGATTAAAGGTGTGCACTACTACACTTGGAAAAATTGTGTCTTTAAAAGAGAAAATGACAGATAGTAGAAAGAATAATGGAGAAATGAACTGTGTTGGCATAATTTTTTTTTTAATGTATACACCTTACCATTGTTCATTTAAATACTGATTTCTCCCCCACCCCACCCCCAACTCTCTGGTTTCAATCTGGATATTGCATTGTGATACTCATTCTAAGCATCCTGTTTCAACTCTTGTGTAAACAAGAACAAAATAAAGCAACTAGACACAATGTTGAGCAGGGAGGAGCCAGAGGACAGGAAAGAGGGGAGGAACCAGAAGACCAGAGAGGAGTGGGAAGGGAAGGAGGAAAAGGGGCGAGGGGAGAGATCTTGGAGCATGAACCAGACCTAAGATTTCACAAAAAGCAAGTATAATGTGGGAAATCTAAATGTTAGGAAACTGAGGGCTTGGAGGTTTAGGAGGGAGTAAATATTGCCCAGCGTTGTGTTCTAGGTTAACTAAAAACCCAGTTTCTGTGTGGTGATTTGGTTACACAGCTGTTTAAGATTAACAGCAAGCTTTACTAGAAGATAAAACAAGAGGAAATATTAATGATCTCTTACAAAAGAACTGTCCTAAAAACATAATGGCTTATGTTTTCCCATTCTGAGATACATGCAACTCAATTACAGAACAACAATGTTGGTTTGCCCATCATGCCAGTTAAGTTAGGGTTGGAAAAATAGTCAGGCCATTTATTTGATTTAAAGGAACACTCAAAGCAGTGAGGTTTCTAAATCTGATGTTTTAGAAAATGTTGTAGAAGTTGTTGGCCTCATATTACTCTAAATATCACATTGACTTATGTTTATAATGAATGGGATAATGCCTAAAGGGAGTTTTTACAGCATTTGGAAAACATCTTTTCAAGGCCTCAATACAGTGAGCTTTAGGGTGCGTTACAAGGGTCCATGAAGGTAATTGTAAGATCCAAAGTTAGCCCTTTAACCCCCACCTGCTGGGGGACAAGGTAACGTCCTGGAATGCTGGGAGTTGTGGTTTTTGTGAAACAGCAAAGCCGCATGTTTTCACTCCTGAAACAAGTTTGTTTGAACCGGTTACACTGGTTGTGCTTGATTCAGGCAGGATGTACATAGGCAGGACATCAGTCAGGATGTATACTTGTCCCTGATTGGACCTGATGGAAAATGCAACGAATAGTGGGTTTTGAGTTTGTAAGCCCCTGTAAAATGTGAATTGAGACCGCTTGCTGGGATCCCAGAGTGGTCTTGCCCGGAGTCCACCCTGGCCAATATTTAATGAAACTGCCTTCAAATTTGACTCGAAATTGTGAAATCTACTTTCAGGAATCTCAGGATTAACAGTAAATTGAAACATAAATTTATGAGTTGGAAAAACTACGCTGATTCACTATTAGTCAGTGGACAAGAATGTGTAAATGTTTGTAATATTAGAAATTCAATGAAGTAACTGTTTTTAAATATTTCAAAAATTATAAAAATCATAAAGAAAATTGGTAAATTAGCTCAAAAAATTAAGAGGGATTGAAATCTGAACCCAAGTTTACACAACTTGTAAGATGACTCAGGGATGTGTTTTTCAACTTGTAGCAAAAAACAACAACAAGAAACAAACAAACCAAACAAAACAAAAAACATCAAAGTTGGGAGATACAACTGACATGCGCTGTAAGACTGTGTCCTCCAAGACGAGATCCCTGTGCCTCTAATTATGCACGTGTTTGGAGACAGGGTGCTTGTGAATCCAGAGGAGGGTATACAGGAGTGGAGTAGACACTCTCTATGGCTTCCTCACAGAGAAAGAGAGGCTCATGGGAATGACGTGCATGTGACAACAGAGACGAAGACTGGAGTGAGGTTTCTATAAACCATGAATGTCACAGATTGCTATTAGATGCCACCAGTTGCAATAGGACAGAAGGCCCACCACACCAGGGCAATCTTCCTGCTGTACCTTAATCCCAGACTTCTACACTACAGGACTAAGACAATGAATGTCTGTTATTTTGAACTATCCAGTTTGTGAATTTTTGTTTCCAAGAAGTTAGCATAAGCCACACAATGACCTAATTTTCTATAGTCTTCAGTCTGCCATAATTTGTTCCATCAAAACATGTGAAGATGAAAACCGCATGAAATTAGATGACACTAAGAGAATTTTATTCTTAACCTTTGTTTTGGTTTGGGCTTCAGAATGCTATGGCAAGATAAAAACAATGGACAACAAAACAGCAAACTAACAGCCCTACCCTGCTGTTTCTTCTTTTCTGGGTCATTGTAGAACCATTTAAGTGGTAGACAAATCTTCATTACCATACCAGGGTCTCCATCATTGTAAAAGGACACGGGCTTATTCCATTGACTTCATATGTGTTTAACAAAGGTGACATCTATGGTCCAATACCATATACATGAAACTAAGAATATAATCTGGTTTTTATTTGAAATTTTCTGACCCCATAACATGAAATCAAGCTCACGGTGCTGCAAGCTAGGCAAACCTTGTTTTCAGACGGTAAACTGCAAATGGCTTTTTGAATACATTCATGTGCATGCTATTAAAATAGCTTATGTGTGCTCAAATTCTTAGATTATAAAAATAGCACCCAGCTGAAAAGGGAATTCTTCGTTGATGCACTCTCCTGTGACCATTAGTCTTCCATCACATCACTCCTGAACAGCCCTATTCTCCTTCAGTCCTAATCCATCTCTACAAACAAATTAAGTCAGGGAGCGAGTTGAGCTATGCACCTCTACTCTCTATCCCTCACTTCCCTATGCCTCTGTCAGAATCAATAAATGCTTGCTTCAAGAAGGGGCAGGGGCAAAAGCCGCTCATTAATCCTGCTGCTCATTGTTTCCAAAATATGGGTGGTGTGTTAGGGACCCTCTGAAATCCTTGCTGTGAAATCTAGCTCTTAAGCATACTTAAGACATAGCACTACAGCCATAGGACATGGAGAGGGGAATGTGCTTACAATAATTACAGTGCGGAATGGCATCTATGATTCACCTACTCAAAGCATTTTCCAAATAATATCTTTTCTGTATACAAGTCATAGGTTGTCTTTGTTTGCAGAGACTTATACAAGTCTGGAATCTTCTCATTGTTTAAATCTGTCCTTGAACACAAACAGTCTGGAAATTTCCAACTTTGCATGATAGTCACTGACTAGTTTGGACTGAATGTGATGCTAGACAAAATTCCTTTCAGTAATTCATGTGAAGAATGTAGATATCAAGAGCATAGAAATTTACGTACAATATTGGGGGTTAAAAGAAACCAGACAGACAGGAATGTTGAATGGATCTATATGCTTTACTTTTTCTATCTCCTTTACCTTAAACTTGGAACTGCAGTATCTTAGGCTTATTCTTCTAATTGTTTTGTTGTTTCGAGTTGGAGGATTTTATTGTTATTCCTCATAGATTTACTAACTGTAAAAGAATGATGTGAAAGGCAGCATCAGCCTGAACCTGGCACCCTCTGCTCTATTTTTGTGTGACTTGGCTAAAAGCCATGACAGCTCCTCTCTATTATTTCAAAGAACCACTAAAACCTACTATGTAACTCATTGCCATGCAAATTTTTTCTTCTAGAGAGCTTTGATTTAAGCAATGTAGGCATCATGAAGAAAACATCATATAATTATTTACTCAAAAAACAAGAGAGAGGAGGGTGAAAAGAGCATATCCCATGAGATTTAAGATTGACAGATTAGCAGCATAAAACCTTTTTGTCTGAAGTGTAAGAAAATGATTCCAAGACCTAAGCACAATACACCTCTCAATTTGTCAAAACCAAAGAACCTTTATATGTGCAAAATGTCCAGTTCTCTTTTTTCATACACAACTAACTTGAAATTCCTTTCTACTTGGAAAATAACCAAACTGAAAATAAAACCTGTAATCAAGAATGCATTTTATATATTAAGGATTCTAATGTCATTAAATTGTTCAGAAGCAAGATGGGGAAATTTCATAATTTCAAAACCATATGTTAGTGTGCCAGTTCATTGATCAAATAAAAGACAATGATAGCCTAGAAGTTCCAGTTATTTAATATTAAAATTCCTGAGCTAAAAATAATAGTTTCCAAGCACAAAGATATATTCCTTACCTTAAAGTTTTTTCTCTATTAGTCTCAATAAAAATCCAGATTTAATAGTACTATATCCATGAAAATAACACAAGAACAGTAAAGATTAACTAATTTGTACAAGATGACATGTATGAAAAAAAAATGGAAGCAGTATAAATGATATCTTCAGAGTAAATTTTTTGTCTACTGTGCCCAGGCATTCTTGGTGACTCATTAATTAACTAGATTGCCTCCAATCAAAATCATTTCTCTTCATAAAGAAATGAATATAATTCACTTAACTTGGCATGTAACAAATTTAGCAAATTTTTGCTTTCTTATTTTCTTTCTCTTCCTTCTTTTCTCCTTACCTTCTTTAATCTTTATTTCCTCCTCCTCTTTGTTTTTTTCCTTTCTCTCTTTCCTGTGCTTCCCCCTTCCATACATCCTGATAAGAAATGATTTGAATAGTCTAGGCATAGTTAACACATGCCAGTAATTTTAGAGAAGCTGGGGAAGGAAGATTGCTGGTTTGAAAGTTTAGTTATTAGTCTCTGCATTAATCTCCAAATATTTAAAAAAAAAAAGCTTCTTTGATAAATGCTGAAAGAAGCACGGATATATGGATATAATCTGTCAACTCCTTAGGATTCAGGGTAATACTTTCTTTTTGTTTTAATTACATTCTTATTTTTAATATTAGTTACAGTTTATTAACTCTGTATCCCTGCTGTATCCCGCTCCCTCATTCCCTCCCAATCCCACCCTTCTTCCCTTATCTTCTCCCTGTCCAAGGATTGGGGAGGACCTCCTCCCCTTTCATCTGACTCTAGCTTATCAGGTATCTTCAGGCCTCGCTGCAAAGTCCTCCTCTGTGGCCTAGCAGGGCTGCTCCTCCCTCGGGAGGGGGGGGGGGTGGTGGTCATATTTTCTTATTATACAGCCACACTAGTAGGTTCTCTTCTAGGTCTATGACCTTTCTGGCCACAGGTTTTTTTGGCTCCAATATTGTCATCGTTTACGCATTCTAATGTCAGGTATTAAATACAATCTGGAGGTGGTGCTTACTCTCATACATTGTCGAATAGGCAGCAGGCATATGGTAAGAGCTAGCGGTGGTGTATGGCTCCAGCAAGGCAGTCCTGAGTGTGTTCACAGCAGACAGCTGTGACAGCATATACAAGATCTGTGCAATATCAAGCCAGAAAAATCCCAGAATGGAGAGGGAAAGTGAGCATGAGGTTACAGCCCTAGCTGAGAGCTACTGGCAATTTATACCCTCTGGGAGAAAAAGAAGCTTTATTCCTTTCTTTTCTTTTTTCTCTTATCTTTTCTTTCTTTTTTTTTTTTTTTTTTTTTTGTTTTTAACGTGTAGTCTCTACTAAGTTAACTACAATCCAGAAGAAGGCTACACAACCCAGAGTATATGAACAGCAACAACTGCATTTCATCTCTTGTTTTTGCTTGTTTGTTTGTTTAAGAAGAGGACATGAAGTTGGTTGGTAGGGAAGTGAGGGGTGATCTGGAGGAGTGGGAAGAAAGAGATCTGATCACAATATTTAGTATTAAATATTCTCAAAGAAGTAATAAAAATGAGAAAATTTCTAAATTAGAAAAAAAAGATGCCACAAATATCCTGACCTTGAAATGGGCAGTGCACTTCAGCAGGTATTCTCAACAGCAGAAATACACAGGGGGAACAGCTACACGGAAACAAGCTCAGCACCGTTAACCACTGAGGAAATGCTAGCCAAAATACCAATCAGATAGCATTTCAGCCCAGTAAGAAAGTTACTACGTAAATGACCAAGAGCACGGGCGATGGGATAGACAGGATAGCCTTGCACTTGTAACTATTTTGTAATCTAGCGGTACCACAACTGGGTGTACATCCATGGAAGAAAGAATCACCTGCAAAGCCATGTTTGTTGCAAAACTTCTTATGATAGCCAAGAAATGGAAACAACCTTTTGGTCATCTGAGGGATGGATTAAAAAAAAAAATGTGATAGATATGGGAACATTCTCCAGTCTAGAAATGAAACAAATGCAAGCCTGTCGTTTGCAGCAATGATGGAACTGGAGATCGCTGTTTTCAGTGAAGTAACCTAGGCTTAAGAAAACAAATACCACGTGGAATGGAATAAGTGGAATGTAAAAACTGTGATCTCGTCAAGGTTGAGAGAACAATGTTGGCCACCAGAGACTGTGAACGTGGGCGGAGGAAGAGACTGAGTTGCAGTTAACTAGGCATAACCCTTTACCCAGGTTCAAAAGGCTCTTCAGGTCATTGCCTGCTGAGTTTTCCAGGCCTGTTTCCATCCACCTCTTTCATCTCGGCTCACCAAAGTCAGCTGCGGTGGCATTCTGCTTATGGTTTCACTAGGCTGGCCTTGTTCCCACTTTAGGCCTTTGCGCTGGATATGCTCTCTGTTAGGAGCATAGGCCTGGATTACCTAGTACCATCCTCGTATCATTCACAGTCCAGCTCAGATATCACCCTCAGAATGGTCTCTCTGCTTAAAATAGGTACTCCCCATTGCCACCAGCCCCCCTTCCATATGTTCGAATTCCACTCCCTGGTCTTCCCAACACTTATCACTTCCTGAAAAATGTCTTCTCTGTTTGTATCTTGTTGCCTGACTCTGCTCCCAGACTATCAACACTTGCAAACAGTGCCTTTGTAGCACTTGCTTTGATTCCTCAAGTCCTATATCATGATAACTCTGTGGTAGGAATACAATAGTAGATTTTGAAAGAAAATAAAGAAAAGGATCGGAGAGAAGATGGAGCAAAACTTAAGAATTAAAGAAGCAAAAAAGAAGATGGAACCCCTGCCATCTGGTCAAGTGTGTACGAGAGGAGGAGTGAGAGGAGGAAAGTCTGTAATGCATGCAGAGTCTGCGCAGGATAAACCAGCACTTAAGGTTGTTGCTCTGTTACGTGGAAAACTGGCGCATACTTTCTATACCTTTTTACTCAACCACGAATGAAGTTAACTATTGTAGGTGATCAGTGTGAATACTCATTTATGTGAATGATAGATATTTAGTGTGTGTGTGTGTGTGTGTGTGTGTGTGTGTGTGTTTTGTGTAGAGTAAAGAACACAGGCTCTATAAGTAAGGGCCATTATTACAATCAACATTGGGAAAGGTGAGTATTTGCACACTTAAAATGTTAACATTATGCATGGGGAAACTTAAGAATGCTATAACTCTCAGTTTTCTTCATTTCTTGAGTATACATTTTTAATACCATTTAGCATCTATCTGTAAAGGTAACAGCTTTAGGCATTTTGCATATCAAACAAGATATTCATATAAGCTAGATTTTCAAATGCAGTCTACTAATAAACTGGACCATAAAGTATGAATTCTTTACCTAGCGATGAAGTACACATGAATAGAAGAGACATAATGGTTGGCCATAAAATATGATTAACCTAGTTGAAACAAAAGGCCTTAGTACCTCACAAGTGGTGAACTCATTAGTAGGTTATAGGGGTTCCACACGAGTGAAGAAATCATGTATAATGGCTGCTCATTACATACCCTATTTATTCCTAGGGTGCCTCTCAAGAAGCTTGTTTTTTCAATTAAATTTCAGCAAGTACAGGGAAAATCATGATCTAAGAATATACCAACCATTTTTTAAAACACTATTATTATAGAAAGTTGGTCTGTATTAATCAAAAGAAACTTAAATCTTAATGATTGAGCCAGTTTGCTGTGACTTCCATGTATGAACAAGCCATTTAACACTGCTTTAAAATGAAGACTTTTATGAAGCAGAACCTTTTGATGGGCAATTTCTCTGAGGATCCTGCTGGCATGTTACCTCTCTGCTTTTTATTGTTACTGTTACTGCTTTGGAGCTCTGGCTTTGCAATCACTCCTGTGACTTTGGGGAACATAATTAACCATACTGGGAGTCAGTTTCCTACCCGTGTTGCCTATCATAACTCAAAGGAAGATGATGCTTATGGAGGTTAGAAACCCTCTGAAACATCATGCCCAATCCCAGGGCTGTTACAGAGTACTTCCTACTGTGCCCTTGTATTGTGAGTATTCAATAAACATTAAGTGAAAGAATGGGACTTTAGTGACAACGGACTCAGTCTTTTGCACAGAGTAAAGCAGGGTAGGAATCAGATCTATTTCTTGTACATTTATTACATGTATATAAGTATAATGTGGTCAAGACTGAAACTCCAGAAATGCTAATTTCACGTGTTTTGCTCCACTAAAATAGTTTAAAGATAAAATTTTTTACAAAATATAATTGTTTTGATGATTGAAAAAATGATTAATATATTTCTTCACTTTATAAGCTTGTATAATTTACACTTTCTTCAATGGACAACATGTAGCCAACTTGAAAATTTATTGTAGTATTTTATAATGCTATAATATCTGTTAAAAGTATTCATAATCTGAATATAATTTGAAGCCCATGCTCGTACTCAATATTTTTTTTATCAGAATGCTCTTTAAATAAGTTTCTGTTCTCAATTTTTGGTCTTTATTTAAATGTTTGCATGACTAAATTGAGAACACAAGACTGAAATCTTCAAATAAAACAAGATAATTAAAATGATTGTTTCTATATTCATTACTGATGACTAAACAAAACATTTAAAATTTTTCATCCAAATGAAATTTTACTCTAAAAAAATAATAAAGCTCTCTGTGTCAACACTAGTTTTAATATACCTGTTTATTTTTAAGTATTAGTCAATTGTTCATGGTTTTGCATGGTTTTTGAATAAGCGACAAGAAGAGGTTCAGGCAACAGAAGTCATTGAGAATACTCCTTTCTTTACATTGTTCATAGACAATGCTGTTGGATAAAGGGGGCAAGAATCCTTCTTTTAATAAAAGCAAAAGTATTTGAAGATTGGGCTGGAGAGATAGCTCAGTGGTTAAGAGCACTGACTGCTCTTTCAGATGGGCTCAGGTTCAATTCCCAGCATCCATATGGCAGCTCACAACTGTTCTGTTCCAGGCGATCCGACACCCTCACATAGACACACATGCCAATGTCAAAACATGAATATACATAAAATGAAAATAAATAAAAATTTTTAAAAAAGCGTTTGAAGATTATATTTTCCAAGCCATAAGGAAACTGAAAACAATTTCTTTGGTTTGGGACAATGACTTATCTATTTATGAATGGTCTGAGTGGCTTTTGAAGCAATTTAGTAGAGACCATATAGATTAAAACGCTGGACACAGGTTGATTGTTTGAACTCATGTATATTGTGAATGGCGTGATCTGGATCACAGTGTTTAACCTCCTTGGTTCTCAGTTTCCTTATTGGTAAAATGTGGACAACAGAGAGTAATGACTTCATAGACTGAGAGATTTAAACCCAAAGTATAGAATGTAAATCATTAAAGTATTCGCTATTACAAGCAGAAATCATTTATTCATTTAAATGAACAATGAAAATTCTAATTACAAGTTGACATGATGAATGTGCATTGTGTGTAGATGCATAAAGACCAAAAAAAAAAATGAAGCAACATTCAAAACACTGTAAAATGAAAGTTGGCTCAGAAAAGAAAAATACTGCTTATGTTGCGATGCAACCACTGACCAAGTTTGTAATAGCCAGAAACTAGAAACAACCCAGATGGCCCTCAGTGGAGGAATGGATACAGTAATTGTGGTACATTTACACAGTGGAATACTACTCAGCAATTAAAAACAAGGAAACCATGAAATTTGCAGGCAAATGGTGGGACCTAGCAAAGATCATCCTGAGTGAGGTAGCCCAGAAGGAGAAAGACACCCATGGTATATACTAACTTATAAGTGGATACTAAACCTATAAGATAGGATAAACATACTAAAATCTGTACACCTAAAGAAGCTAAACAAGAAGGAGGACTCAGGGTAAGAAGATCAATCCTTACTTAGAAAGACAAATGGGATGAACATTGGAACTAGGAAAAAATGAGAAGCAGGACAGGAGCCTACCACAGAGGGCCTGTGAAAGACTCTACAAAGCAGATGCTGAGACTCATGGCCAAACTTTGGGCTGAGTTCAGGGAATCATATGAAAGAAGAGTTAGTAAGATCTGGAGAGAACAGGAGCTCCACAAGGACCAAATATATCTGGGCACAGGGGCAGGTCTAAGACTGATTATCCAACCAGGGACCATGCATGGATATAACCTAGAACCCCTGCTTGGATGTAGCCCACAGTACCTCAGTATCCAAGTGGCTTCCCTAATAAGGGGAACAGGGACTGTCTCTGGCATGAACACAATGTCTGGCTCTTTGACCTCCCCACCCCCTGTGGGAGAAGCAGCCTAGGTAGGCCACAGAGGACATCGTTGCCAGTCCTGGTGAGACCTGCTAAGCTAGGGTCAGAGGGAAGGGGAGAAGGACCTCGCCTACCAGTGGACTTAGAGAGGGGCAAGGAGGAGATAAGGGAGGGAGGGTGAGATTGGGAGGGAATGAGGGAGCAGGATATAGCTGGGATACAAAGTAAATAAACTGTAATAAATTTTAAAAATTACTAATTAAAAATAATTATAAAAAAGAAAGAAAGTTGAGCTTAAGCATTTTGTAAGGGATCTGAGTAAGACCAACTTATATGTTTCTTGAAATTCCACATCTTAGTAATTATGTTAAACATTGAAGATAGAGGAAAGATCTCAACTAAATAAATGAATTCTTATATACATATAAGTTTGAAAGTTCTTAACTCCAAAGGATGTCCAAAAATTCAACCAGAGAGCTCCTTCAGCTGATAAACACCTTCAGCAAAGTGGCAGGATCCAAAATCAACTCAAAAAAATCAGAAGCCCTCCTGTATACCAAAGACAAAAGGGCCGAGAAAGAAATCAGGGAAACAACACCATTCACAATAGCCACTAATAACATAAAGTACGTTGGGGTGACTCTAACCATGCAAGTGAAAGACCTGTTTGAAAAAAACTTTAGGTCTCTGAAGAAAGAAATTGAAGAAGATATTAGAAGATATCCATGCTCATGGATTAGTAAAATTAACATTGTGATAATGAACATCCTGCCAAAAGCAATCTACAGATTCAATGCAATTCCCATCAAAATACCAACTCAATTCTTTACAGACCTTGAAAGAAAGATTCTCAGCTTCATATGGAGAAACAAACAAACAAACAAACAAACAAACAAAAAAACAAACCTCAGAATCTCCAAAACGATCCTGTACAATAACAGATCATCTGGAGGTATCTCCATCCCCGATCTCAAGCTGTACTACAGAGCAGTAGTAATAAGAACTGCATGGGATTGGCAAAGAAACAGAAAGGAGAATCAGTGGAACAGAATAGAAGACCCAGAAATAAACCCACACACCTATGAATACTTGATTTTTGACAAAGAAGCCAAAACCATTCAGTGGAAAAAAGATAGCACCTTCAACAAATGGTGCTGGTCTAACTGGATGTCTACATGCAGAAAAATGAAAATAGATCCATACTTATCACCCTGCACAAAACTAAAGTCCAACTGGATCAAAAACCTCAACATAAAATCAGATACTCTAAATCGGTTAGAAGAAAAAGTGGGGAAGAGCCTATAGCTCATTGGCACAAGAGACACTTCCTGAACAGAACACCAACAGCACAGGCTCTAAGAGCAACAATCAATAAATGGACCTCATGAACCTGAAAAGCTTCTGTAAAGCAAAAGACACTGTCATCAGAACAAAACAACAGCCTACACACTGGGAAAAGATCTTCACCAACCCTATATCTGACAGAGGGCTGATATCCAGAATAGATAAAGAACTAAAGAAGTTAAAAAACAATAAATCAAGTAATCCAATTAAAAAATGGGGTATGGAGCTAAACAGAGAAGTCTCTGTAGAGGACTATAGAATGACAGAGAAACACTTAAAGAGATGCTCAACATCCTTACCATCAGGGAGATGCAAATCAAAATGACCCTGAGATTTCACCTTACACCCATCAAAATGCCTAAAATAAAAAACTCAAATGACAACGTATGCTGGAGAGGTTGTGGAGGAAGGGGAACCCTCCTCCATTGCGGGTGGGAATGTAAACTGGTACAACCACTTTGGAAATCAATCTGGCACTTTCTCAGACAATTAGAAATAATGCTCCCTCAAGACCCAGCTATACCTCTCCCAGGCATATACTCAAAATTTGCTCAAGAACACAATAAGGACATTTGCTCAACCATGTTTGTAGCAGCTTTATTTGTAATAGCCAGAACCTGGAAACAACCCAGCTGTCCATCAACGGAGAAATGGATATAGAATTTGTAGTATTTTTACACAATGGAATACTACTCAGCAATTAAAAATGAGGAAATCATGAAATTTGCAGGCAAATGGTGGGATCTAGAAAAGATCATCCTGAGTGAGGTATCTCAGAAGGAGAAAGACACACATGGTATACACTCACTTATATAGACCTATAAGATACGATAAACATAATGAAATCTATACACCTAAAAAAGATAAACAAGAAAGAGGACCCGGGGTAAGATGATCAATCCTCACTTAGAAAGACAACTGGGATGTGCATTGGACATAGGAGAAAACAGGTAACAGGACAGGAGTCTACCGCAGAGGCTCCCTGAAAGACTCTACCTAGCAGTGTATCAAAGCAGATACTAAGACTCCTAACCAAAGCTTCGGCAGAGTGAAGGGAATCATATGAAAGAATGGGGAGTTAGTATGACATGGAAAGGATAGGAGCTCCACAAGGACCAAATATATCTGGGCACAGGGTTTTTTTTCTGCGACTGGTACTCCACCAAGGACCATGTATGGATATAACCTAGAACCTCTGCTTGGTTACTGGTAGCTCAGTAACCAATTTGTTTTCCATAGTAAGGGGAACAGGGACTATTTCTGACAGGAACCCAATGGCAGGCTCTTTGACTTCCCTACCCCTCAAGGGAGGAGCAGTCCTGTTAAGCCACAGAGGAGGACTTTGCAGCCAGTCCTGAAGATACCTGATAAAACAGGGTCAGATGAAAGGGGAGAAGGTCCTCCTCAATCAGTGGACTTGGAAAGGGGCAGGGAGGAGATGCGGGAGCGAGGGTGGGATTGGGAGGGAATGAGGGAGCAGGATATAGCTGGGATACAGAGTTAATAAAATGTAACCGATAATAAAAATAAAAAAGGAAAAATCAAAGTAAATAAACTGTAATTAATTTTAAAAATTACTAATTAAAAATAACTATAAAAAAGAAAGAAAGTTGAGCTTTAGCATTTTGTAAGGGATCTGAGTAAGACCAAGTTATATATTTCTTGAAATTCCACATCTTATTAATTATGTTAAATTCCTCAAACACTGAAGATACAGGAAAGGAAAGATTTCAATTAAATAAATGAATTCCTATAGACATGTAAGTTTAAAAGTCCTTAACTCCAAAGGATGAATAACCTACAAACTCCTATTTAAAAAGTCAGATAAAGTCCTATGTCTTTAAACTCTATTTTAGACTTAATTAAGGGGATGTAAAAATTTGATTGTTTTAAACAAGGTCTCCATGTGGACCCAGTTTAACCTCAAGGTTATTACTTAGATCAGGCTGGTCTTGAACTCTCAGAAATTCTCATGCTTCAGACTTCTAGAGCTCTGGGATGACATACATAAGCTACCTCATTACCTCACCCTGCTTTAGTTTTGTGTGTGTGTGTGTGTGTGTGTGTGTGTGTGTGTGTGTGTGTGTGTGAAAGAGAGAGAGAGAGAGTGTTTGTGTATGTGTTTTAAATGCTGGCTAGTTAAGGAGCTGCAGGTATTGCCATCTCTGACTTGAAGTTGATTTTAGCATTGTATTGGTCAAAACACAGACACATTGATCAGTGGAACCAAATTGAGGACTGAAACTTGAATCCACATGCCTATGGACACCAGAATTTTGATAAAGAAACTAGACATACACACTGAAGAAAGAAGATGTCTTCACCAAATGGTACTGGTCAAACTGGATGGTCACATGTAGAAGCATCCGATTAGATCTACACTTAACACACTGCCCAAACTCAATTCCAAGTGGATCACAAACCTCAACATTGAACAGATAAACTGAACCAAACAGAAGAGAAAGTGGATAGCAGATCTTTGCTACATTGGGTCCTTCTTTCTTCCACCCTTCTTCACCTTTTCTTCCACCGTTTCTACTCCCTAACACTAGATAAGAGAGAAAGGGGATAGAAAGGAAGGAGGCAATGTGACATTACAATTAGACGTAGGCTACTTTCTGCTGATTATGGGTGTCAAGCTTCGAAGAAAGTTTCATTTTTTGCCATCAGGATATCTAATTATTTCTTCTTCTTCTTCTTCTTCTTCTTCTTCTTCTTCTTCTTCTTCTTCTTCTTCTTCTTCTTCTTCTTCTTCTTCTTCTTCTCCTTCTCCTTCTCCTCCTCCTCCTCCTCCTCCTCCTCCTCCTCCTCCTCCTCCTCCTTCTTCTTTCTGTTTCCTCTTTACACATAAGTATCTAATAAACCCCAACTAAGAGGCACCAGCAAGTAAGGAACAACCACAAACAACAACCTACTATGTCTCTCACTGCCCTAGCATTTGTATAACCTCTCAAAAGTCTCCAGAATTCCAAACGTCACACAATCACAGAAACTATCCGGAGCTGGTAAACCACACCTCTCCTAGAGCATGAGGCAAATCATAGTCAGCTGCTGTGAAGCAGTCCCATAGCCCCACACCTGGAAATAAAACAAAAACATATTCACATAACATAACTGTTGTTGTTGTTTACTTTTTTTTTTTTTTTTTGGAAACTCAAATTTTCAAATCTTAGGGGATAATTCTATTTAAAGTAGTTCAGTTGTTTAGAATCTGTTTCACACAAAGCAAGTGAATCTCATATGAAGTCACGGCCTCATAGAAAAATAGCTATCATTTTCTATAGGACACCATTTCTATACGATATTTTATTTTCTATAGGACATCTCATTTCTATAGGACATTTCTATAGGACACCATCTTATCTCATCAAAACATTGTTCCTCACTGTTAGCAGGCATATTCTGTTTGACTACTCGGAAAGCAGATGGAGGCGCTCTTGTAACTCGGGCCAAACCTCTTCCCACTCTGGTGGTGTGGCTGGTTCGAGATTACTCTTTCAAAGCAGGATATTTTATCGGGCTGTCCTCTCACCTTTCTACTTTTTTCTGACCTGACTGTACTCCAGCTCAGTTACTTTCTTTCTTCTTCTTCTCCTCCTCCTCCTCCTCCT
>NW_026592118.1:39685663-39699041 GCF_907164565.1 Psammomys obesus | reverse complement strand
TCCTGGACATGGCACGTCCAGGACGCACGTGTCCAGGACACGTGCGTCCTCCTCCTCCTCCTCCTCCTTCTCCTCCTCCCTGTGAGGAACTCCCGCCTTCTTAGTCAATCACCCGGAATGAGCCTGGTTCTTCTCCCTTTTCCAGTGCTTCTAACTTCCCAAACGCTTCTACTTCCGCCACTAGTTTTTTCTGTTGCCCTGCCAACTCTTCAAACTTTTCAGAAATGAGAGGATAGCGTGACCCCTTTGCTTTCCAATTTTGGCCATTTTTTATTTTTCATAACCCCTCCATTTCCATTCTCAATTTTTCCAACTGCTCAGCCATTCTTTTTTTTGAAATAGAACATAGAAAGATAAAAACACAAAACAAAACAAAAAACCAAAACCAAAACCAAACAAACAAACCAAAATAAAAAATTCCCCTCTGGGAGTAAAGTGGGGGAATATCCCAGCCGGCATTTTGAAACAAAATATCCATTCCTTCATCCTCTGCCCTTTTCCTATTGCATTTGAAAACCAAATTTCCATTCTGCCAAGCCCCATATCTAGGGGCCATCTGTAGCCAAGCTATAATCTATAGAACCACAAAGGGTAGGTATTGTGTAAGAGACAGAGAGGTCTCATTAGGAAAGGAAAATATTATGGTTATGGATAGATTCAGAGACCTCAAATAGGAAGATCAAGTCAAAAAGGGAAGGGAAGGGTGGGATCAGGGAGGAACAGCTAAAATTAAGGACCTTGTGAGGAGTAGTGTGGACATGTAAATCAGGAGAAGCTTCCTAAAATATAAACATATATGAAGAGGTCTAAATAAAACTGGCAAATAATGGAGGAAAGAGAACCCCAACTGAATATCTCTTGTAACTAAATGAAGCTTCCAGAATTGGGATTTGGTTACACCTAATTGAATTGTTTACCAAAGGGGTCCTGTGGAAATTCCCAAATAACCAATGCTGTTGCCAAGACTATAGGTTTATCTTCAAACCCTGATGGCAAGGCTTCATTGCTAAAGACAACATCTTCACAACTCATAGAGCATGGGGAATTCTAGCTGGTTCTACATAGAATCTTTCCCCCTACTTTCTGGTATCTTTAGTACAGGAAAGTGTTTTGTATGCTACGGAAACAGAAACATAAACACTAAATCAGATACAAACCTTTTTAAAAAATCTATGATACAGTCTTGCCTTCAAGCTATTCTCGGGCAATGGTGGCACAAAACTTGTGCAGTAATCAACCAATCTGAGTTTACTTACACATCACTTCACAAGAAGAACTCCATAGCGGACACTGCTTTGGTGACCAAGAATCTGAGACAAGATGACAAGAAGCTGAAGGTATCCAGACAGAAAGGAGAACCACAAAAAGGTAAGAATAAAAGCTTGGTTCAGATTGACTCCATCAACTGGGATCAGACTCAGGAAGTCTGGTGGCGGGTGGTTCTTTGTCAGTATATTTAAATACAGTACAATTTGGGAAGAAAGTTTCTAGGCATCATTCCCAATCCAAGTTCCTAGGCAATAGTCACTCCAATTATAGGAGCACAATAAAGCTTCCTTTGTGCCTACTTAGAAACTCCTCTACAAAATACGCGAGAGTGGGTTCTACTGCTTAAAGGCCTAGAATCTAGGGTTGTCTGTGACCAAGATAGCACAGAGGTCAGCAGGCCATAAAGTTCATGTGACATCTTGCCTAAAGATGAGTTCTATTAACTGCGAGCTAAAGATAAAGTATAGGGAGGCAAAGTCCAGGTTAAACATTCTGGGGATTAAGGTGAGGTCTGTCTCTACAGTGAAAATTGGGTGAGGTCTGCCTACATAGATAGGAAAAAAAAAGTCATGGTCCTTAATGATTTGGACACCCAGCCTCTCCTGCTAAAAACAGGTAATTCCTGCTTTGAAGAGAGGTCTCTGCTTGTTTAATATTCCCAGTTCACTTATGCTCTTTGGGTACAAGGACCTTAGTGTGCCCAACAACTAGAGAGCCCATGGAGCTAGAAAAAAAAAAAACAAATACTACTGTTCTACAAAAGAAAAGTATGCCTGGAAGTAGTGCCACAAGCCTTTAATTCCAGCATTAGGAATGCAGAGACAGGTAGATCTTTGAATTCCAAGCCATCCTGGCCTACAGAGTAAGTTACAGGACAGCCAGGGCTACACAGAGAAACCCTGTCTTGAAAAAATATATAATAAAATAGCAATAAAGTGACTCCTGATGACATTATATGATACTTTAAGATCAGTCCTTGCTCAGCCCCAACCATAGAAGATTCCTATCACAGTAAGTAGAGAAAAAAAATATAGACACCCACAGCCAGATATTAAGCAGAGAATGAGAGACCATGGAACACTCAGTCCTAAATGGGATGTCTCTATTAAATCCCTATCCTCAAGGCTTAGGGAAACTTGCAGGAGACAAAGACGTAGAGCAAAAACACAAGTCTACAGGAAATCATCTCCAAATAATGTCCTTCTTTTATAATTGTGAAATCTCATTCATCAAGTGTTACTGTATGCTCTATTTTAGTACGAAAGCCTTTCCTCTGTAAACATTTGCTTCTTATTATCTAGTATTTAGAATCTGTTACTCTTTTGGCTCTGTTGGTCTCCTTGCAGAGCTCCTGTCCCCTCCAGGTCTTTCTGTCTCCCCCTTCTTTGATAAGATTCCCTGCACTCTGCCCAAAGTGTGGCAATGAGTCTCAGTATCTGCTTTGATACCCTGCTGGGTAGAGTCTTTCAGAGGCCCTCTGTGACAGGCTTGTGTCCTATTCTCTGTTTTTTCCCACTTCTGATGTCCATCCTGTTTGCCTTTCTGAATGAGGATTAAGTATCTTCTCTAGGGTCTACCATGTTTAGCTTTTTTAGGACTATAGATTTTAGTGTGTTTGTCCCATATTATATGGTTAATTTCCACTTATAAGAGAATATAGACCATGTGTGTCTTTCTGCTTTGGCTTACCTTACTCAGTATGATCTTTCTAGTTCTATCCATTTGCCGGCAAAGATCATGATTTCCTTGTTTTTAATAGCTGAGTAGTATTCCATTATGTATATGTACCACAATTTCTGTATCCATTTCTTGGTTGAGGGACATTTAGGTTATTTCCAGATTCTGACTATTGTGAATAAAGCTGCTATGTATAGAGTCAAGCAACTGTCCTTGAAATATAGGACAAGAGGGCCCCGCAGAGACTGATGAGTCAACCAAAGACCATTCGTGGAGAGGACCTAGACCTCCTGCTTAGATGTAGCCCATGGGCAGCTCAGTTCTCCAGTAAGGGGAGCAGGGGCTGTCTCTGGCATGAATCAGTTGCCTATTCTTTGATCACCAACTCCCCTGTCAAGGTGGCCTTAGTAGGCCATAGATAAAGAGGGTCCAGACAGTCCTTATGATACTACTGTTAGGATAAGGTCAGATAGTAGGGGAGGAGGACCTCCCCTATCAGTGGGCTAGAAGAGAGGCATGGGGTGTAGAGGAAGAGAGGATGGGACTGGGAAGACATAAAGAAGGTGGTTACAGCCAGGGTACAAAGTAAATAAAAAGTAAATAAATTGTAAATAATAATAATAATGATAACTATTATTATTATAATCTGTTACTCTTTGTGTTTACCTTCATTACTTTTGTTTTTACCTTCCTGCAAAATTTCAAAATAGATGATTACCTTTTTTTCTTGAGCAGTGGGTATTGAACTTGAGCTTTACCCATGCTAAGGAAGCCTTCCATTACAGAGATATCTTGATGTCTCTGCTAAATTAACCAGGTAGACCTTGAATTCATTATATAGTCATGCTTAACCTCCATGGGATTTTCTTCTCTCTGTGTCTGAAATACACACTGCCATGCTCATCTTGATTTTTTATTGCTATATTCAGCTGTGATTATCCCTGTTATATAGTATTCATTTACAATAAGACTCGCAGCTTTGTCATCATTCTCATGTGAGTACACAGTTTTAGTTCCCAGTGTTTTAAAATCACATTTATTTACTTTGTGTGTGTTTGTTTACTCTTATCACTTGGTTGTGCAATTTCACAGTGCACATGTAGAGGTCAGAGGGCAACTTGTAAGATGAGTTGGCTGTCTTCTTGCACCATGTGAATCCTGGGATGAAACTGAGACAGTCTGATTTGATGGCAAGTGCGCCTGAACTTTTTTTTTAATCAACAATAATAATTTTATTCTTGGGGGGGAGCACTGCAACATGAAGAAATGTATTAAAGAGTCATTAGAAAGTTTGAAAAACACTGACTTAAAGTATTTTAAGTCCTGGTCCTAGATCAGGGAACAGATATAGGTCATAAGCTAAGTATAAACACAAATATATTTATCAGGTCCAAATCTCAACAGTATACCCCAATGATGTTCTTCCAAAATAGACTAACTCAGCTTAGTATGATTTTTTTCCTCTTATATCCTCATACATAACACTGCACAGATGATGTATCAAGTTTTATTTTTACAATGTATGAAGAATAAAAGAAAAACAAAAGTTAATACAGAGCATTCACTTAAAATAAATAGGCATAAAAAGAATACATATTACACCAATAAGTGCATTTCGGGTAATAAGAACTTTATGCATGCCTAATGTGTTGAGGGAAATTATTTAAGACTGAATATATAAAGGAATACTATCCTAATGGACGAAATTGGAACTAAGAAAAAGGTTTCAAGTTGTGTGACCAACTACATAGTCAGTCTGAAAGAATTATTTTTCATTATCAATACAACTGGCTTCCATGCATAGATCTGCATTTCCCTCTAGTTTTCTCAAAGGAAATGCTGACAACATGGAGACAATTAAGATAAGAACATTGTTCATGCCTTTACTGCCTGAACTTTATTGACTGAATCTGACTGCTCTTTTAGTTTTATTTTTATAAAACAAATCCATTGCTGTTACAAATGGATTTTCTATGACCATAATAAAAACATGATATCAAACTTTTTTTTAAACAGACAAACAAGGTGTATTCAACTGGTTGGTATCAATTTAACAAAGCTTAAAATATAACAAATATTTTGTCTTATATGCCTTGTAGTTATATATATATATATATATATATATATATATATATATATATATATATGAAACATTTTTTTCTTGAAAATATTATTATGAGATATTTTATTGTCATATTTTTAAAATGTAATTCAATTTTATTTTTTAATTTGTATTTTTATATTAATTACAGTTTATTCACTTTGTATCCCAGCTGTAGCTCCCTTCCTCATTCCCTCCCAATCCCACCTTCTCTCCCTCATCTCCTCCCTGCCCCTCTCCAAGTACACGGATAGGGGAGGTCCTCCTCCTCTTCCATCTGACCCTAGCCTCTCAGGTCTCATCAGGACTGGCTGCATTGTCCTCCTCTGTGGCCTGGCAGGGCTGTTCCTCCCTCAGGGAGAGGTGATCAGAGAGCCAGCCACTGAGTTCATGTCAGAGACAGTCCCTGTTCGCCTTGCTAGGGAACCCACTTGGGCTATGTCTGAGCAGATGTTCTAGGTTATCTCTATAAATGGTCCTTAGTTGGAGAATCAGTCTCAGAAAAGACCCCTGTGTATATCAAACATTTTAAGGGAAGAAATTGTCATGAGACACATTCGTGAGAGTTATTAACAGACAGAAGCACATTTTCCGGTCAGTTTTGCTGATGCATTTTGCATGTTTGTGGTTGATTAAAGATAGTTTAATACTAAAATGATGATTCCTAATTTATTTAACATGCATAAATGTAAAATACTTTTAAAATTAGAAACCACATTGTTATGTTTGTTTTAAGTTAGTCCTTGAACCAAACTGAGTAGATGACATTTGCCTTTGTTTTATAAATGAGAGACATAATATTTAAACAATTTGTACAAAACTTCATTGATGGTAAATTTTAGGAATACTCTAGAAATTTCACATTTGAATCAATTTAGCAAACATTTCCTTCATTACCCTCCGCTGCTGAGAGGTGCTACCACCCTTAGAGTGAAGTAGCTGTAAGTCAGAGTTATTCATAAGAGTTTGTTCTCTCTATCCATAAGTAATCAGCCAGCGATTCCTATTAATGTTATGTTCTTAAAGACCTCACATCATGAATAGACATGACTCAATGAGTAAAAGCCTTTGCTGCCCTACATCAATACTAAAGACAGGCATAGCCAGTCATATCTGTAACCCCAGCACTAGGAAATGGAGAAAGATAAACTCTCAGAGTTTGTTGGGCAGCCAGCTTAGGAGAAACAGTGATATTTAGTATTTAGTTTCAGTGAAAGACACTGTCTTGATAGAGAGATAGGTAGATAGATAGATAGATAGATAGATAGATAGATAGATAGATAGATAGATAAATACAGATAGATAGTTATAGAGGTGGCTATCCAATGTCGCCCTTTGCTCACTCTATTCCTGTGTATGAGTTGGCACATCTATGTAAGTTCATAAGCAGTAACGACATAAATATAAGACATGTGCACAGACATGCATACACTGGTACACATACACATACCTGCCACCTGAAAATAAAAAGGGAGAGACAAGTCATGTCTCACTTCTTCCCATGTTCATGGCTTCATCAATCATCCTATATTCATTTTAAAGATTCTTTCATTTTGCCAAATACCATACAGTTTTCTAATTTATCACCTCAGTTATGTCCCAGTAAGAATCGTTGTCAGAAGAAACCAGAGTGCCTTTCATGTAATAATAGGTGATTTATAGTATCAAGCTTTGATACTGGTTAAGAGCTCCTGTTTGATTCAGGATGAAGGAGGAGCTTATATGAAGACACCATACAGCCTTCCATACAGCCTTGCTTCCGTTAAGTTCTCATGGTACCTTTCTTTTTCTTTTTCTTTCATTCTATTTTGTTCTTTTCTCCTTTATTTTCTCTTCCTTTTTTAAAAAATGTAGACAGTCTTGGTTTTTTTACTTTTTTTAATTAAAGAGTTTTTTAACACTAAAAAGTTGATTCTTTGTAAATTTCACGTCATGCATCCCAATCCTCCTCCTTTCGCAGCCGCTTCATATTTGTCTTCCACCCTTGCAACATCCCTTACAAAATAAAAAAATAAAATAAAATAGAAAAAGATCTTGTCCTAGAAGTTGAACTGTGTCACAAAGCATACCCTTTTGCCACACAGTACATATGTTACTTGCAAATGTTCATTGCAATGAGTCATTGGTCTGTTTTGAGGCCCCCAAGCTTATGTTACAATATCAGTGATGGATCCTCACCACGACCCCTCTCAGACATCCTGTTGTTGCCCTGTGTTATGGAGATACTGGATAACTAGGCTCTTCATGAGCTCCATCATTTCATAGATGGGGTAGATGTTGGAGTGGGCCAACTCAAAGCCCTGGATCTGGGCCTGAGTGATAGCTGAGTGGGTCAGCCTGCCAGCCCTCCTGCGCCCACTCCACCAGGGTATGCCACAGGCAGCAAGAGGCAGGCTCATGTCTCTCACTCTCGTGCCCTCAGGGCCAGTTCACTAGGCCCCTTCTCCACTAGGATCAGTTATAGTGTGCTGCCCAAGTAAGGTCCATGGCCATCTCTCCACACTGTGGCAGCACTTAAGAGGGTGTGGCCAGGTACCCCGTTCTTAGGGCCTCTCAGCCAGCCCTCTGCTCTGTTGCAGATGTCAAGGGGCAAGGTGGAAAATGAAGGCATCTCTCCCTTGATCATGCCAGATTGAGGGAGTTGGGGGGAGCAGGCAATTCTGTCCACCTGCTCCCCTGTCATCAGGGTCATCTCTACTGGGCTGCCCAGGCAAGGCAGGGGATGTTGTCAGCTCTCCGGAGTGTGGTAGCCAGCAAGGGGCAGAACCAGCTCAGCACAATGCTTCAGGAAGCTTTGTAGACCTTGGACATCTGCACGATCTTTAGTCATCATACAGGCCTGGGACTTCAACAGGGATCCCAGGACCATGGACCCAGATGTAGCCCCTGGTGGCATCATGGACCATAGGATGTTAGTATGGCGCCAGATGGTAAAACAGGCCACTCAGATCAGCATGTCCCCTGTGGCAGCCCAGACCACAGTCCACCTGATGACCTTAGGTGGTAACTCAAGCCATAGACAGACATTGACACAGACTGCAGCTGCAGCAGGACTATGGGCACAGACATGGCTCTTGACTGCAGCCCAGGACAGCACGTATCCATGGACTCAGGAGTTTGTGAGGCTCCTCATATCCACCATGGAGTCTCCAGTTCCACCTTTCTCTACAGTGTACAAACTCCTAGGCTTTGCTTTCTCTCCCATCTCTCCACCAAGCACTTCATTGTTCCTATCTCTCCATCACACCTTTGCTTATTGTAGTGGTGTCAGCGCTAGGTGCTTGGGTGTCTTCCTTCCAACCATCACAGACTGACTTGGGGTGGCATAGTCCATTTCTGAGTAATTCTTCTATTCAGAGTATCACTGTGGCCACTTGGGGAGAGACCCCTTTCAACAACCTTATAAGTCTTGGCAGAATTCCTTTTAAGATTGCCATCTTAACAGTTTATTAAAATAAATTAAAAATAATGTACACCTGGACTGGACAGATGGCTCAGTGCTTAAGATCCCTGGGTGCCCTTCCACTGGGGTATTCCTAGCACCCATAGGCTAACTCACAATCATTTGCAACTCCAGTTCCAGCATATCTGACCCCTTCTTCTGGCCTACACAAGCACCAGGCTCCTACATGATATAAAGACACAGCAGGATAAACACTCAGGCACAGAAAATAAATAAAAATTTAAATACACTAAAAATAGTAACTGACCAGTTGACATAATTACACATTATGTAAATCTGAATGAAATTCATTTATTCGGTGCTTTATAGATGACCACTACAGGCTAGGCTTCTACAATAACTACGGAAATATTCTATTGAACGAAGATTGGGTCTTTTCTGGAGTTAACATTCTGTTTCTATATTTTAAGACAATCTGTTATTTTTTGGTTAGAATTAAAGCTTTCATCTTTCACAACGAAACAAGAGAAAACCATACTTTTTAAATAGAAAAAACTTTTTTTTTTTTTGGCAAACTTACTTTAAATGGTCTTGGGCTTTGGGCATTCTGCTTGTAGGTTTGCCTGTCTACAGGTAAAATGCCTGTTACTTCTCTCTGCCATCTCATTGGTC
This sequence comes from Psammomys obesus, assembly GCF_907164565.1. Lineage (NCBI taxonomy): Eukaryota > Metazoa > Chordata > Mammalia > Rodentia > Muridae > Psammomys > Psammomys obesus. The sequence goes on along the minus strand of NW_026592118.1, from coordinate 39,689,919 downwards.
TCCACCACATTGTCCCTGGGACTCAGATAGACCCACTTACCTGGATTTTATACTTTTCCAAATGAAGCCCCATGTTACTCTATCTTCAATAAACATTCCTCTCTGACTTACTAACTCTGTTTTATTCCAAATAAATTTTATAAGCACATTTCATATTGATTCCTTGTTCAAATTATGTTTATCACATTTTCCTTAAAATAAGATCTAGAGTCTTTATTCGGATTTTTTGTTGGTTGGTTGGTTAGTTGGTTGATTTTGTTTTCTATAATACTTTATATGATGTGGCAATCACTGCTTCTACTATGATATGGTTTTTCTGTTCTCTCTTCCCTGGTCATATTAGTTTTCCTGCTATGACCTTTGAACTTGCTGGTATCTCAGCGTGAGCACTTTGCTACCCCTGCTGGGATGGCTTCCTTACCGTGTTGTCATATGCTGAGAACTTAACTTCTTTAAGCCTTTCATGGCCACTCTTTTTTCCAGACTTTCCTGTCTTTACCGAGCTAGTCTTACCCTGACAGAACTTCATTTACTTGCTTTGTTCATTGTTCTTTCTAGTCACAACAATATAAACTCTATAAAATTGTATCTCTCTTGTTGACTACTAAAAACCATAGCAACTTGTAAACTATCTGACACATTGTAAGTGCTCAAAATTATGCTTGAATGAATGAATAGTTATGGTACTAGAGAAATTGGGCTTTTCTCTGAGGATTCTTGGTTTCACTAGTAAAAGAAGTTAAGAATGGACTCAAAGGTAAACACAAGGACAATTTATTGGAATTTAAAGAAATAGCTCAGGGAAGACAGGTTATAAATCTTGTAAACTGCCTGGAGGAGGAAGATAGAGCAGAAAAAGAAAAAGTTATGCCTGTAACAAGAATGTCTGTCATAACACAGGCATGCATCCACATAGCAGGCAGGGAGCTTAGAGAAAGAATACGGAAGTCCAAATTGCCAGAGAACTTGTACTCGGTCCTGTCTAGCATTGAAGAGAAAAAAAAAAAAAAGCAGAAGGGAAGAAAGAGACATTGGACAATGTTATATCTTTCTGTCTGAATTAGGGAATGGAAATTCTGGGAAGAAAAATATATATTATTTCATTAAGGAGCCAATTAGGTCTGCTATCTGCTTAGGCTGGCTTATGGCAAACCAGTCTTCCTGGTGGGTACTCTGGAGGCCAGGCAGATTGGCTTGCTAAAATGGATTAACTCTGGAGAAAATGCCAAGTCTGCCACCAGAGGCAGATTTTATTCTTTTTGGCTGGCAGGTCCCGGCTTTGCACTAATGGAACTTCGGTGCTACGTAACAGTTGCATAGTACTAGGTATTAGCTGCGTGTACTGAAACCAAAGGGGTGTGAATTCTTCCACACTCCCTCAAGCAGCACTCATGGCAATTTCTCTTTATTTAAGTTCTCATATTTCCTACTATACCCTCTACTGTCAAAGGGCAAATGCCATGTCTTATTTGTCTATCTTAACATTACGGATACACTGGCACAAGAATATTCTTAACATCTATGACAAGAAAATGCATTTGAATGCTTTTTTTTCCCACTGTGGAAGGAATTGCATTGCATGTATGTTTGGAGTTTATTTGTTTTTAGTTTCACAGCTGGTGAAAGTGGGAGATAGAAACTATTTAGGCAGATGTTTTCATACCCATACATCTTGCAGATGTGCCTCTATCACAAGGGCTTACATTGTAGATGTATCGGGGGCTTAGTATTTTAGGAAAAAAAAAATCTTACTTTGTATTTACCAGATTATTTATTTCCATGTTAAGTCATTATATACACTTGCAGATACATTTTTATTGGAAAAGAAGTTCTTTGTACAATATATTTTGGTCAGCTTTTCCTCACCCAAGTCTTCCCAGATTCTCTCTACCTTCCTACCTACTCAAATTTATGTTCTTTTTATCTTTCTTTATAAAACAACAAGAACAAATAAATAAAAACAAAAAAACCCCACACACACTCAAACAGAAACCAAAACGTTCGAGAAAAAGACCAACAAAACAAACAAGTACCCAAAATGAAGCAAAATAAGACAAAAATTAGAGAAAAAGATTATTGAGTTCATTTTTGTGTTGGCCAACTACTCTTATCCAAGATACTGACCCTGAAGTGTGGTTAATATATCCAGTGAGACTCCACCAAAGAAAACTTCTTTTTCCTTTGCCCACAGGTATCAACTGCAGACAGTTTCCTGATTGTGGTGGGAGCCTATGTTGGCTTCTCCCTTTCAGTTCTGGGACCCTGTCTGGCTTGAGTCTTTGCAGGTCTTGTGCATGCTGCCACAGTCTCTCTGAGTTCATATGTACACCAGTCCAGTGTTCTCAGGAAAACTGTTTAAGAACCATCACCTCTGGCTCTTACAATCTTTCTGCCTCCACCTCTGCAGAGATCCCTGAGCCTTGAGAGAAGAGGTTGATGAAGGCATCCCGTTTAGGACAGAGTGCAGCAAAGTGTCTCATTCTCTGCACATTGGCAAGTTGTGGGTCTCCTGTTACCATTCACCTACTACCTGCAGATACTCCTAACACAAAGCTTAAGGAAATGTAGGGAACTAAAGGTAGACAGAAAAGTAACAGTTCTCTCTCTCTCTCTCTCTCTCTTTCTTTTCTTTTCTTTCTTTTTCAGCTAACTGATGAGTATTTTCTCCATTAGCTCAGGGCTCACTTAATAGAAGGGCAAAAGAAAAAAGGTTGGAACTTTCCAGTATACAAGCTCAAAATGATGTCATCTGCTTCCAGGATATCTTTAATTTATTTAGCAATTCACTCATTCATCCAACATTTTTTTTTCCTTATTACAAACATGTTCTTACCTGCCTGCTTAGTAAAGTTAGGTCAAAGTGGTTTTTGGCTTCTCAATATTAACCATCTTGTCTTTTTCCTCTGAGAAATTGCCATTTTCTCTTCTTTGCTGGGTAGGAACCAAAAGAATTCTAAGTTCCTTCACCATAAACTCTTATCAGTTATTTCAGAACTCTTGCAGCCCTCCTAGCTTTTTCCAGTTCTATTACCTATGCATATTTTTCTCAAGGACCTGGTAACTCTCACTTTGATGTACAATAATAATAAAGATAGTGCTCTGTCTTCAGTCTTCCTACAGCGATACTATGGTAACTCAGCAAACAAAAACAGAGCTACCTTCTCCATGCTTACCTCCTTTCTAAGACCCCTAGGTCTTTTTCTATGGCTTACCTCAGAGCTGATTTTCTCTCCTTTTTTGGTAACACCAGAGTTTATGCCCCAGACCTTCATCACATCACAATAGTCTTAAATATCAAGTTTTCCTTGTTGCTTAGTGATGTGTCTGAGGCAGGGTTTTGTTTTGTTCAGCATTTCCGTTGTCTGCAAGCTGTGGAATCCTTGTTGGTATTTCTTACACTGAAACTTTTGTCAAACTACAGTACCAAATACATCTCTTTTCAAAGGAAGAAAAAAATAAACTTTTTTTCAGACCTATTAACATGTTGAAACATGAAAGGGAACCATTTCTATAACTACAACGCTTGTAAACATTGTCACTAATATACAAGTTTGAGATTTATCTGTGGACATCTTGCGAAAGCTGTGGTCTTTTCCAATTTTTCCAACCATCCTCTGGGACAATTTTGAGCGGCTCTTCTAGACCTCAATCCATTTTCTTCCTGGCGAGATGCCGATTATTATGCCAAACATGTGGTAACAGCTCATTTTAAACCGTAACTTTCTATTTTAAAAAACTGTGCTTCTGAAAGGATGGACAGAGCAGCCAGACCCACAGGGAGACTTTCTGTTACAGAACCCTGACCTTTAATGTGTAAAGCTGTAACTTAGAATTCCATTTATTTACTTATTTTATCGATTCTCTGGTGTGCATATTTAAAACATTCTAATTTTGCTCCCCTTAGTCCATGAACTTGTTTACCTGATGCAAACTCCCCGTTTGCCTCTGCTTTCCTTTTAGATACACCTGTCTGTAAGAAAGGGCCTTGACTGCTAGTAACTGGAATCAGGAATTATTACAGACTGTTTAAACAAATGCTTTCCACCTATAATAATAACTGATGGACTCACGTTTTAACATAGGGACATTTAATAGAACAACAGGAAAAAATTCTACTACTGTCTGCTTAAAGCCTATTAAAAAACAAAGATTTTTAAAATACAAGTTCTACATTGTGTCTTAAGTAGTTTTAACTTAGATGTACATAAGGCAGCTGATGATTAATATTGAACAATATATAAATTAAAATTGTATAT
>NW_026592118.1:39681668-39685653 GCF_907164565.1 Psammomys obesus | reverse complement strand
GCAGCTGATGATTAATATTGAACAATATATAAATTAAAATTGTATATACATTATAATTTTTACTATATAATTTATTTAAAAGCTTATTAGAATAAAGCATATATTATAGGAACAACTTAGGACAATAGCAAATTTCTAATAAGCCCTTTACTCTCACAAATATGTAATTTTATTTTATTCATTTTTACAAGATAAATGACTTGTATAACTTTTCAAGCAGACAGGTAAAGATAGCTATAATTCAAGTGCTTAACAGTTCATTATTTTAGAAACTAAAGTGTAAATCATACATTATTTAAAATAACACGAGCATGTATGTATATTTAAATCCAGAGATGTACCCAGCAAGTAGCGATTTATGTTGAAGAAGTAGCAACAGCTGTGTTGTGTGTGTGTGCATGTGAATGTACGTGTGTGTGTGTGTGTGTGTGTGTGTAATGGGAGGAGAGTGATTATAGGTGGGGTAGAAGAACTTGATCTTGGGAAAGCAGAAACAACGATAATGTATAATTTTCTCTGTCCTGGAATATAACGAACAAGAATGCACAGCTGAATGAAATTCTGAGATGTCAGCTCTGGGAAGCTTTGTAGAGTGTATACTGTGGATTTCGAACTCTACTGCACTAGGAGAGGCTGCTTGGTGAACAATCTGTCCCTCCCATACTGTTCGGTCACCCTCTCTTGATTCACACGTTTCATACAGGGCCCATAAATGTGGGTTTATTAAAATACAGCACTCCTCAGGCCCTAACTCCGTTGGAAAGTGCATGTGGTAACTTTTCTACCCCAAGAGAAAGTGAAATCAGTGTCCTTTAAGGCAGAAGGGATTTTAATGAGGGTGAGTCATAACACTCAGAGAGGCAAATCCATTTATTTTTATTACACAACACTTTTAACTGGGACTGTTTTTAAAAGGCCAAATGACAGACAGGGGCCAAGATTAGATGCATCTTTAGTAGACAGCTGGCAGCTCCTGCCAGCATGAGGATTTAGAGGCGTGAAGCTGGTAAGAAATAGCCAGCGATCCAGAGAAGCGGGAAGCACAGAAAAATAAACTTCCCAAAGAAAGTTAAGAAGGACTGAAAAAAAAAAGGAAAGAAATAACACAGAGAAAGAAAACAGGTCATAACAATTTCCCCCAGGACTAAAATGTGCGACATGAGCTTTTGCATTAAATCAGAAATTTCAGAACTGGAGAGAGGAGGAAAGAAGCCAAACTCAGGGAACAATGTGGCTATTGTGACAGGGAGGGCTGAGATTAAAAGTTACTGAGTCATTTTCCAACCTTACTAGCAAAATGGTCTATTATTTCTATAAAACGTAGTTGCTTCTAGGAAAAAGGAATTAAACTTATTTTCCCATTTCCCATTCAATTACAGCAGGGAACTTAATAATGAATCAACTGCAGTGCAGAGCGTAGAAAAACATCCTTGCAGTATAGCAAAAAATGAATTCCAAAACGTACTTAGTAACTGATCTTAGTGTACACAGGACGCCCAAACCCTACTCATTGTTGACTGTTTCTAAAAGTTTGGAGGCTTTTTCTAGTTCTGTCTATGTTTAGCCCTGCCATGGATTTCACACTCCTGCACTTTAAATAAGCGGTAATTTAGTGTGTGACTCTGCACTGGGCTTTGAGCGTCTTTTTAAGAACATATTTTATTCTTAAGGAGAAACATGACAAACTTACTCCCAAACCCCAGACAAATGAGTACCCTCCTCACTCCTCCAGACATAAATAATGTACTTCTCTGACTTATTCTGAAAGTTGACAATTTGACATCTTGCACAAACACAGGAAAGGGTCAATACAGTCTTCTGAGTCTCATCTGCACAAATTAAGAAGAACCAGGAGGTATAATTTCTGGCCATGTATTTTGACAAGATGGACTGACTCTACCGGATTTTTAGGGCTGCAGAGAGAAAGAAGTGATTTTCAGACTTGTAAGTGACTTAAAATGTTTGGAACTCAAAAGACGTTTGGCAGATTCATACAGAAGATTTTAATGACAATTGAGAATGACTCTGAACCATATGAAAATTACTTCTGATCCTAAAAGATACCTATAAAGTCAGAATAATGTTTTCTAACAGACTCAACTTTGTTTGACAGAGGGTCAAACAAAGATTTTGGGGGCAGACTGAAGAAATAAAATAGCAAATGCAGCTGAAAATATTACTAAATTAAAGCATAAGATAGATATTTATTTTATTTATTGTTTATTAATAATTTTCAGAAGTACTTGAAATATTTGTTTATCACAATGTATTTTCTTTTATATTGGATATTTCCATGTATAACTTCTAATATATCACTTAGCAAAGATACTGAGTCTTTGTAAATTGAAAGAAATTAAGTTAAAACAATATAATTTATTTCTTAGGAATTATATGCAAAACTGTCTGGCAAAACAAACAAACAAACAAACAAACAAACAAAAAAACGGGTGAAGAAGCATGAACGGAGGCTCAAATCAAAGCCTCGGCCTCTCTGGTGTCTGGCCAGGCTCTTGCTTCAGTCAACCTCCACCCCGCCCCGCCCCCAATCTCTGCAAACATCATTTGCTTTCGAGAAGAATTTGAGAAATCTTAGGGAGAGTGAAGGAGGGTAACTTCAGGGACGACACTTTGCTGTTGATGGAGGAGGTTATGGGGGAAGATATTGTCCCAGAAACCAACAAACAAGAGGTTCATTCAGAGTTGAAGTGTGTTGACCTGGCAGCCATGACTGTCTTGGTGGTGATATCCTCCAGAGAATTTGAAGACAAGTGTTTCAGAAAGATCAAAGACCAGTTTGTCTCTTGGAACATCAGTTCCGTGTGGATATATAGAACATGGCTTAGGAAAACACTTCAGAACCTGAACATCTTGCGTTGTATTGTCCTTGTTTACTCAGGCAAGTTCTGTGAAATCACAGAAAAACTAAAACATGATTCTTATATTGTTTTTTTTTTTAAAAAAATATCGATGAAATATTTTGACAGATCTCGTTCTAGATTCAAGTATGCTTCTGCCAATTTACACCAGCTCCAAGGGTTGAGAGGGTGCAGAGAAATCAGTTTTTGCAAGCAGAGGGTCTTCTTGAAGCCCTGCAAACTTGAAAAGAAAGCCAAGGAGGTAGAGCGTCTTTAGTGGATTGATGGTCTGTGTTGGTTGCTTTGTTTTCAAAGTTGGTCGCATCTCCATCACCTCCTTTTTTTGTTTCAGAGGATCCAGGCACCAAGCCTGGTCTTCTTGGACATCATTTTTCATAGCAAAATTGGCGGATGCAAACTCTCCTGAGATACTGGAGTATTCCTGCAGTACTTTCTCGTATTCTGTAGGCCAGGTCCCCTCTGAATTTCTGGAGAATGGGAACTTCAAAATCTGTATCTCCTGAAAACCACCGTGGCTCACAGAATCTGGAGCCTTGGGGACAGCCATTGCACTCAGCCTCTATCGTGCTCAGATGCAGTACAGCTGAACTGCAAAGTGAGGTGACACCCAGGGCGATGCTCATCCCACAGCCTTCTAAGAACGATGGGCAGTCAGACACCATTTATAAGTAATTTGAAGGACTGAAGAAGGAATGAAGGAGGAAGAAAGGGTAAAGGGAGGAAGGGACGAAAAGGAAGGAAGGAGGAAAAGCTGATACAAGCAGGATGCTCACTCTGATTAGGTAGGGCAAGAACTTCTGAAGGCCTGGGAATATTATAATATCCTGGTTGGAGGCCAGGAATGCAGCAGCAGCAACAACAAGAAATAAACAGAAAGAAAAAAAAAAAAGAAAGAAACAAAAGTTTGTCATCTCTTGGCCTGGGGAGGATGGGAAAAGATGTGACTGGAACTGAGAGAAACAGTTGGTGGCCAGCTGTGGTTTGCCTAACTAGACTTACTATCCATAAGCATCAAGCATCACTTCAGTGTCTGCCATATATCCATTTATGCATTTTTTACACACACACACACACACACACACACACACACACACACACACACACACACA
>NW_026592118.1:39675486-39681658 GCF_907164565.1 Psammomys obesus | reverse complement strand
ACACACACACACACACACACACACACACACACACACACACACACACATTGTGCCACCAACACTAGCATCTTGATTGTATTCTATCCCTGGGGACATGTTCAAGCTACACTGGAGCCTTCCCTACTTCCTCTCTCCCTTCCCTTCCCCTCCCCCTCTTCTTCCTCTTCCCTTCCCATTTCCCCTTCCCTTTGCTCCTTCCATTCTCCCTCTCCTTATTCTGCCCCCTTTTACCTGTGAATTCTGGAATTAAATTTTCTCGAAAAGTTACTCTTCGTGGGCTGGAAATTTTATTTTATGAATTTTGAGATAAAAAGACTCTGAAACCATGCCACTCAGGGCACTTTGGTTGATGTTAAGTTCTCTGGAATGCTAACACCAAACCCCTGCCCCTACCTCACAGCTAAGCTCACCAAGAAAGGTGAAAGGCTCTGTTGAACTCAAAGACACTGTGTAATTTCCCACAGCAGTCTGATTGTCGCAGAGATGTTTTTAAAAGCCTAATCATCTCTTCATATTTTCAGTTTCCTGCTCCTTGGCTTTCTCATATTGAGATAACAATAAAGATTTGCAGTTCCCAATTCCAATCTAGAGATTGCTTGTCAGCCTCTTTTTCTCCAAGAACTTTAAAAATAAAGTATAATAATTACTTTCGACATTCTTGATTTTCTAACACTAGTAAGCACTAATAAAATTTTAAATGTTGTTAATATGTTACATAGAAAACTTTCTTTTCAGTGAATTTCAAATTACATTCTTATAGATTACATTGAGTATCATTTTATGTAATTGAGAGTCTCATATATTCGTTTCTTTGTCTATGGACTGGCTATTCTTATCTTTAGTTCAGCATTCGATTGTTTTCTTTATTTTTCTCAGAGGTTCCTTGTATGTGAATGGCATTACTGATTTACCTATGATGAAGTTACAAATAATTTTTTTCCTAGTTTATCACTTAATTTTCTTTTTTCCAGTGGTGGTAACATGTATGTGTACCTTTGTGTATATTAACATCCCAAATAAAATTTTAATGTGGTTATGAGCACATAAACATAATTTAATATGTATTATAGGATAATGAATACATTATAAAATATATGGTATTACATGTTATGAAATATCTCCAAAATTTTTTAATATGTTTCAATCTTTATGCTTTTGAATTTGAATCACTGTTAAGATTTCTACCTTTGTCAATTAAAGAAAGATGTCATCATGGTCAGAATCTTTCGTTGGAGGAATTTTGAGTAAGTTAGAGAAATTACTAGAATAATATTTTTACCATAGATACTTGGGTTCTCTGTTTGGATTCTATTTTGTCTTGTTTACATTTTTTTGAGACAGGATCTTGCTATGTGGCCCCAGCTAGCAAAGAACTCATTATGTAAAGCAGGTTGCCTCAAATTCAGAGATCAATCTAATTGTGCCTCCTGAGTGCTGGAAAGAGAGGCCTTTGCTATTGTGCTTGGCTATCATTTGGGTTCCACGTTAGAAAGGGATTTAGAAGGGGCTTGAGGACTATTTTGTTAGACCTTGAGAGAAACACTAACAGGGTAGAGAAGCTTAACATCTTAGCAGCTGCAGAAGGAAAGAAATGGAAAAGAAGATAAGAAATAGTCATTGCTTTTGAGTTAGGATATGAGAAAGCTCGTATGTTTGGCAACGGAGTTCCATAAGCAGCTGCATAGTGGAAGGGGAGGAGAGGTTCAGAAAAAAAAATGGGGAAGCTTAGAGCATCAAGGAAAACAAATGTGGGTTTTGGCCAACATCACAAAGTAAAAGAGACAGAAGGGGGAGGTTGGAAAGTTATGTCTGCTTGAGTATAAGCTCAGAAATGTGAGCAACAGTTTTGCCATGAGAAAGGCTGCAAATGCAATGGCTGTGGGCCAGGAAGGGCTCAGAAGGAGGGCAACGTGGTTTATCAAAGGGAACATCATTTCTCCCATCACTTTATCATATCCCCAGGTGAATCTGCTTTATAGAAGGAGGTGGGCATTGGGACACTCCTGGGTAGAGAGCTGGTAGACCTAACTGGACTAACTCTAAGAGAGGAGGTAATAAACAGTACATAATGTTCTACTCTTTGGACCAAATCAGAATGTCATATCTTCCAAATTGGGAGGAATTCCATTCTAGTGACCAAAGGCCTAGGGATGGGCAGTTGACATTTCTTCCTAGTGTTATCATGGAATTGGGAGGGAAGAATCTATCTGTAATGGCCTCCAAGGCTACCGTGGGAAATAGTAAGACATGGAGAGGACAGAAGCTCCACCAGGAGAGCAACAGAACCAAAAAATCTGGGCCCAGGGGTCTTTTCTGAGACTGATACTCCAACCAAAGACCATGCATGGAGATAACCTAGAACCCCTGCACAGAAGTAGACCATGGCAGCTCAGTGTCCTAGTGGGTTCCATAGTAATGGGAACAGGGACTGTCTCTGACACAAACTGATTGGCCTGTTCTTTGATCACCTACCCCTGAGGGGTGAGAAGCCTTAATAGGACACAAAGGAAGACAATGCAGCCAGTCCTGATGAGACCTGATAGACTAGGATTAGAAGGAAGGGGAGGAAGACCTCCCCTATCAGTGGACTGGTGGAGGGGCATGGGTGGAAAAGGAGGAGGAAGGGTGGGGTTGGGGGGAGGAGAGAGGGACTACAGAGGGGATACAAAGTGAGTAAGCTGTAATTAATAAAAATAAAAATTAAAAAAAGAATAATACGAACGTGAAGTGAGACATAGAACAGAAATACTAGACTAAAGAAAGTTAACCACTAAAAGTAAACACTTTCACAGAAGGCTGGGGGGAAGCTCAATAGTAGAACACTTGCCTACCATGTACAGGATCTAGGGTTATGCCTCAGTAGTGCAAAACAAACACAAACAGACTTTAAAATGGGTCTAAAGCCAAGTACATACTCGGTGAAGAGTCTATCCTGAGATCTGAGGTTTGCAGCTCCTAAAGCAATTACCAGGTAGTTTCCATGTGTTTTGCTATAACCTGTTCTTCATAGATTAACTTGATTACTTATGAGGTATAACTTGCTACACAAACATCTTAAGGTACATTTAATACCTACATGTTAGGAAGAAAGGAGCATTTGACAAAGGGGAGCCTTTTTCTCAAGAGTAGAAGCATTAACTTTGTAACCTGATATTTAAATTAGGCTATTCTTAGGTGGAGATTAAGGAAAATGAGTCCTTGGGTTAATCCCATGACTGCTTGCTTTTCTTTTGGCTTTAGTTAGACTGCTAGATCGATGGGTAAAACAAAACAAAAACAACAACAACAACAAAAAACTGTTTCTACCAGAGTGGTTTCTATTGTGTATATCAGCAATGTTGTCAAATGACTTAGAGTTTTCTCAAGGTTGACACACACACAGTGTGCCAAAAACCTAACATTTCTGACAATGAGAATACAAAATAATGTGAATAAGTTTTTCATTGAAAAATAAAGGAGCCTTTCTTCCTAATGCACAGGATTTATGATTACATAAAAAATCGTCAGGTTCACATGTTGGCTAATAAAGAGGAATCTGATTTAAGCGATGCGTGGTATGCAGATCAGAGCCAGGTTTGTTGTAATTGACCCAGGAAGCAGCAGCTGTTACCTCAACCCAAGTAACGAACACTATTCCCTTAGTCAGCTAATCAAAGCGTCCGTTAAGTCCTGATGACAGAGACATTTCAGAGATCTCAACCATGATTAGTTGTGGATATCTGTGTTGGAGATCGAATAGAAAGAACAGGCTCATTTATCTACTGTGACTCGAATTAGGCTGATCTTTTCCTTTGGGGTTTGGTTTCCTTATTTATTGAATGAAGTTGGTAAGCAGCCGCCGTCTCCCCCACATGTGAGAGAATACCATCGGTGGACCAGTCTTACCTAAGAGCTGCTCAATAAACGCGAGTTCTTCCTCCCCCCCCCCGGTTTGTGTTGGGGATATTCTGCTTAATGATGCAGAATGGATCATGCGCTGCCTTGGTATTCTAAGGAAGAAATTCTTTCCCTTGGGTAAGGTCAGTGTATGTCAAACACAACACGGAAACCTGAGCTGCATCTCTTAACCTTTTCTGGTTTATAAAAGAGCCTCCTTAGATTGCCAAAATGAACTGGGATATTTGTTGGCTCTTCTGAAGTATGAGTTATCAGGTTAATTTAAAAGAATAAATATTGCAGATTATAGACATCCAGTGAATTAGGAGCACATGCACTCACCAGCAGAACTTACATGTGTCTCTACACCGGCACATGGCAAGGATAAAAGGGAGAATTAACAAGTAACAAAAATAACCAAAAATTACTTTCCCAAAAAGTATTTCGGAAAAAAAAAATCTTTGACTGTGTGTTATGACATCTGCACACAAGGAGACAGAATACAAACACCCTACTTTTTTTGTATAGCCCAGCATTCTTGAGTTCTGAAAACTGAATGAAGACTCATCTGGAGATTTCTTGTTAAACAGCTATAAAATATGTTTTCTATTAAATAAATCAAGAGTTGAGATGTGTATATTTAACTTTAGAGACTATTTGTTTAGAGACAGCTATTAGCTCCCACTTAAAAATGATGGCACTAATTACAACTGAATCCATTCTTATTAAATTGGATTTTGAAGGGACTTTACTTAAAATCCTCTTTTTTATAGTTCCACGGTGGACTTCATTTTACCCATTTCATTGATCATCAGGGTATTAGCTCTTCACATTAGTCTGGATCCGTATAGATTTACATTATAAACCACAAAAGTTGGTCCACAGGCTTGTCAGGCAGGGCAAAAGAAATTAACACTTCAGAACCCTACCAAATTAGTGACCTAGTTTCAGGGAGGATTAACCTATCGTAAGGATGTAAAACTAAATTAAACTCCAATTAAATACAAATATTTTTCTTCACATTCTAAGCCATCTGCCTCAGACTCCTCTGGGTGCAGTGTTACCTTGCTTGGCGAACTGTATAATTATTTATAGATTTTCTCAGCATTAAGCTTACTCCTTTCCTAACTTTGTACAAACAGTCTAGGTAGCAACTTGTACAGACAAACCCTGATGCATAAGATGGTCCCTCGTGATAGGTGGTAAGTTAGGGAGCCACTGCCCTTTGGACTCCCTCACTTTGTTGATGGCATGGAAATACAAGACTGACTTTTTAAAAAATAAGTTCTAATCAAATGCCCTTACGAGGGTCTGTGTTTACATGCAACACACGTAAAATGAAATAAATACTATTTATTGTTCAGAATAGAAGATCAAGGACCTAGTGTGAAACTTTAACAATTGGATTTAATTTACGTACGTAATTCTAAATCCAGAGTACACAGAAAGAGTCATTTCCTGATAAAACATTAGTGATTAACAATAACAAACACTGAGGAGGCTAAAATGCTTAATGCTAAAAGGCACTGCTATCTGAAGCATGTCAGTAATGTAACTAATAACAGGCTACAAACTGTACAACACTCATTCTATAGTGGAACTCACTCACGTCACCAAATGCAGTGTTTAAGTTCTTAAAAGTAACAGACTGTGTATTTTTTTTTTTTTTAAAGAAAATGGTTTTTGCTTTACATCAAGAATCCAGCTATTTTAGAACACTGAGTTTTGCTTCTCCTGCTTAAAAACAGAAAAAACAGAGTACTTAAAAGAAGCGCTGAGAGGAGCTTTTTTGTTACTCAGTGTGGAGGTGAGTAGGAGAAGAGAAGGTGGTCTCTGTCATCTAGGGGACCCCTTTTAGGGGGACTAGAACTAGAGACTTGATGTTGCCCAACCTGTTTGAAAGCCACAACGGTACATGCTGGCAATCTTAATAAAAGTACCCCAAGAGCTGGCTCGCATGGAAGGGTTAAGGACCTACCCAGGCAGCCAAGTGGTTACCTCACAAGTCTGAGGAACTGAATTTGATCCCTAGAGTACTTAGTTTAAAAAACTAACAAACAAACAAACAAACAAACAAACAAAACCTTGTGTGGTGGCATGTGCTTGTAATCCCAGTGCAAGCAGTTCCCTAGGGCTAGTTGGGCAGGCAGCCTCACCTAATTAGTAAGTCTCAAGTTAGTAGAAAACACTGTTTTAAAAAACAAGATGGAAAGTTCCTACGATGGCCGTAGCCTGGTGCCCCCCCCCATACACACACACACACACACACACACACACACACACACACACACACACA
>NW_026592118.1:39604619-39675476 GCF_907164565.1 Psammomys obesus | reverse complement strand
ACACACACACACACACACACACACACACACACACACACACACACACAAGCACACAGGCAAGCCCACATACATGCATACACAGTCTACTACTCAAGTCTGAGTTACAGACATCAGACTGCCAATTTATCAATTTGTTAGAAATAGGGCAATTATATGGGTTTGGGTATTTTATTGGATTAATGAGTTCATTGTCTCTCTAAAGTCAAGCTACTTGAGTATTAAACTGTAAACAGAAAGATCTCGTTTGTGAGGAGAAAAGAATGGAATGAATTAAATATGAAATAGATTCATTCAAAGGTGGGTTCGAAGTGACATGTCACAAGTAAGAATCTTGCCAGTGGGAGTGGAAGCCAGTGAAACCTGTCAACTCTCCTAAGCCCTACGCAGTCCCACTAGAGAGACAGGCTTACCACAGGGGATGGGAATACCTAGCAGGTATTGAATTCTGCTTCTACTTTAAGTCCCAAACCCCTGTGTAAGCATATAATCACATTTGGAAATATGTCTTTACAGAGACATAGGAGTTAACACAGTCCTACAAACGTATACCCGGCTAGAAAGAAGTCTCCTGCTATTAAATGGAGGAGAAATTTTGAGGCAGGCGTATAGGAAAAATAACATTGTATCATAAACACAGTCAGGTACAAGCTGAGGAGATAGGCCTTGACTTCCCTCAGAAGAAACTCACTTTGTAAATGCTTGAGTAGTTACAAAGGCCTCAAGCCTCTAAAGCACTGAGATGATTCGTTTCGCTGGCCTAACACACGCCGCCTGTGGAACTTTGCTACGGCAGACACCTAATGCATCTTCTTATGCTGAAAGGTATGAGCTTTTCCTCTTAACCTCCCACCAGTCTCTCAACATTTTTTCATATTATTGAAATTATTCTTCAATGCATCCTATTTTTTTTCCGTTTCTTTCTTTTATGTGCACGAGTGTTTGCCTGAGTGGATGTGTGTGTACCATGGATGTGGAGTGATGGGCTTTGGACACCGTGGGACTGGAATTACATATGGTTGTGAGCCACCTTTCGGGAGCTGGAAAGTTAAACCTGGTCCTCTGGAAGAATGGTTGGTGCTTTTAACTACTGAGCCATCTCTCTAGTTCCTCACTCTAATTTTTCAAGCAAAGATCTGAATTTATGAAGGCCCTTGGATCCTTTTACCTTTAAGTGAAATATTACAGGCCAAGGTTCACCTCATCACAAACAATGATACAAAGAATTTTTGTAGAACTGTTTCAAAGCCACCATTACAGGTAGACTCTTTATTCTCCAACACTGTTTCTGTCACTACCCTTACTTTCTCCCTAAAGTGTGCTGTTTATCAGTTCCAAAAATAAAAATCAATGTCAAAATGAATGATAAGACAAGCCCTTGAACACAGCTGGGGAAGATGTAGAGAGGTGAGAGATTTAAAAAAAAAAATGAAGAATGACAATGTAGCAGACTACTCAACTCTGCTAGTCTCCCTGCAAATATTTTTATTATAATTCTACTCTAAAGTTAACCTGAAAGTTTATACATTCACATTTTGCATATTTATTTTAAAATTGACATGTTTTACTTTATAATAATAAAGTAAATTTAAAATAAATAACACCACATACCAAAATTAACAAGACTCAAAAGGAATGCAACAAAAGGAATGCAACTATGTATAAGTTTATTAACTTATACACAGTTAAAAGTGGCATTAAAGTTAATATTAATTAATGTTTAGTTAATATTAAAATATTTCTCTATTCTCTCTCTCTCTCTCTCTTAGGCTAACACACATACATGTTAGCCTAATTATATAAATACATGAGCTGAGTCCATTTAGTATTGCTTGTGTGTTTATGAGTTTAGGGCTGACTACTTGATATCAGATAAGCAATTAAGGGCACTATACTTGTGGAGACTAATTCGCTCAGCATTCCATAGTTGCCTTCAGTTCTTTGTCTGGGGAAGAGCTTCTGAAGATCTCCCCTTCCACATTAGCTTGTTTAATGGTGTTGTCCTTGTTCAGATCTTGTTTAAGCAGCTATATTGTTGAGTTATCATGGATAAAATATCCCTGTCATTTCTAAGAGACAAAGAGTTGCAATGTGCATTTTAGAATTGACTAAAAGTATCAAAGGCCTAAATAAAACACCAAAGACAGCTCTAAGCCCAACCAATAGAAATATTCACAAGAGAAGCAACCTTGGCATGTTAGCCTCTGCCCCTTAGAACTCATTTGAAATGACCTTTATTTGATTCTTCCATAGGTAATTCAGGTTTTGGTCCCCTTTGTTCGTGGGGGTCAAACTGAAGGTTATTTATTCATCTACTTACCACTGATGAATGACCTTGCTTATTCATCTACTTACTACCTTGCTCTCTATTCTTAGACAGGATGCCCCATAATGAGTTTTACACATCCATCATCACCCACGAACCTTTCCTCTACCAACATCATAAATTCTTTCATGATCCAACAACAAATAAGGAGAGAAACTTGACTACAGTGCTTGAATATGATAAGCATAGTTTATTTGGAAAGAGGAATAGCCTTTGTTTTATTAGCAGATAGCCTGCCTTATTCAACTGTAACAATACATTTTTTTAAATGATCCAATTAATACACAGTACACTGAAAATGTCATCAATAATCAGTGTCAGAAAAATATATGCTTAGGGAACAGGCCAAAGAGTAGGGGTAGAGAAGATGAAGAGCATAGAGCTATAAAAATGTGAAAAAGAAAATCAAAATGATATACTTCTGATGGGGGTTGTTCTGGTGCTCTGTGTATTCAGATGCTGATTTTGTGCCCTGAGATCTGCTCACAGTTCAGAAGTGGACATTGTCACATATATTAATCAATGTTGTGAGAACTTTGCTTCCTGGTTATCTCTGATTGGTTAATAAAGTTGCTGACCGCCAATTTTGGGCCAGAAGAGAGTTAGACAGAACTTCCTCCATTCCAGTATGGGTCTTGGGTAGAGACAATGAGGAGGAGAGAGAAAGAGAAAGGAGCAGGTCACAATGGGTTAGCAAGAACTAGAAGCATGCGGCAGGGAGGAGCTTGTTCTAAGATTGTCATGATGGAAAGAAGTAGCTCAGATGGAAATCATGAACAAGTATTTAGGTGGGTTTTGGCTGGGAAATAGACAAGATAGTTTAGAGGGCTATTATCTGCTCAGCCCCAGCCCCAGCCCCAGCCCCAGCGTATTCAGACTTATCAAAATCTGACAGGTTCCAATGTCTTTTATTTATATAATAGCAGGATAAGGAATAACTGCCATCTTAATTATTATATGAATCAATATTAAATGTTAATAATATTCTATATATTGGTAATAACACAGGTACTGTGCATAGTACTCTTGACAACTTAAGTGAAAATCAAATCATGGGGAAGGAAAGTTTATATTAAAGAAAAAGACTTTCATATATTAGCTGCTTAATTGGTTCCTTCAAAACAATGTAATATGATTCAAAAGTGGTAGTCCAAATTCTATGAAATGGAGCCGTTTTAGTGCTTTCGACCATATTATTTATTTCAAATGTTAACATTTCCCCTGAACTAAGCATGGAGGATTAAGGTAGCATAATTCGGCTGCCAGGTCAGCTTCACATTCTTCATGCTGCCCAGATGTACATGGTTATAGTTTCAATTGTATGAGCCATAGGGACATATGGCTTTTTCATCAAAAGTGATGAAAGAAAAAACATCTTTAGAAAAGCTGAAAATATTGCTTGGGAAACAAGCTTCTCAGACTGGAAAGAATTTTATTTTGCTCTCTCTCTTTCTCTCAACTCGGTTATTCAGCAATCTAAATGGACTATGTATATCAAGTGTGTCGAAAGATGGGGCACACATGAATAATAAGACCAAAACAAACCAATGTTCATGATTTATGTGAAAGAAGCAAGCCTGAAAAAAGAAATAAGATATTCAGAACGCTAATGAATTTTGCTTTTGGAACATTGGCAGATGATGAAAACACTATTGAAATATAAAACTACTCACTCATTATTAAGTATGCCTCATGTTTCCTCTTGATTAATTAGAAAATAGGCTGAAGATTGTGAAGTTGTGTTTATGTCTACCTTTTGTAGGAACAAGATTTGCATGTGTGTTTCCTCTTCAATATAATGAAGATGCAATTGTAACAACAGCTTGCACCACAGTCAAGGCTGAGTTAAGTACAGTGTGTAACATTTGGCCATGTGAAGACTCTCTCCACTCCCAAAATAGTTGGTTATTTTTTTGGGGGGGTCTAAAAGCAGGCTACTGCTGTAGCCCAACTCAAAAGCAAAACAAGCAAATGAACAAACAAACCGAAATCCATCCTTAAAAATACCAGAAAACAGATTTTTTTTTATCTGTCAAAACATAAACATAATTAAGAGACAACACTAAGACTATTTTAATTGCACATTCTTCTACATTTCCTCCTTAACTTTAATTTTTTTTTTATCTCATACATAGGCTCAGGATAGTTTTTACTTAAAAGCAAAATACAACTAAAAGTTGCGTCAATTCAATATCCAGTTAACAAAATTATCTGGGATTAAAGAAATGATGGTCCCTTTCTCAGGAAATAGTCTTCTCTGAGAATGGTCAAAGACTGGCATGCAAGCTTTCTTTGAGATCTGAATTAGTCTTAAGACCTTAAATAAGAAATTTGTCTTGATTTAAAAGCATTCAAGAAATCTAGATTTTTTTTTCTTTGAAATCAATGATTTCCTATGCATATGACAAGTCACTAACACAAGAAAGGTGTGGTGTAAATTATTTTACGTTGACCATTGGCATTATTCAAGTCAGTTGCCAACACCAAGCACATTATCATTTGCATTTATTTACTGGAGTCACAGAATGAAAAACTTGATTTTGAAGTAATCTTGGTTGCTGGCAGTATTTCTAAATAGAAAGTTGAGTTTTCCAAGCAGAAATACGCTTCCTCTGTGGAGACCACTCTGCTCAACCTCATCTGGAAGCAGAACTGCATCAAAAAGCCAGTCCAATATAAAGAGTGGAATGTGACTCAAAGCAAGCACTTCAGATTGAGGTTGTATAGAGGATGTTTCGTTCATGCCTTTAATTAGTTTCACTTGGTTAAGAAGCAAATGCTAGAAAATAAACAACAGTGAATGGGAAATAGAAAAGCAATCTGCCCATACTCAAAACCACTAAAATGCATATTTTAGTATAATCAATGATATAATA
Source organism: Psammomys obesus (assembly GCF_907164565.1). NCBI lineage: Eukaryota > Metazoa > Chordata > Mammalia > Rodentia > Muridae > Psammomys > Psammomys obesus. The sequence continues at coordinate 39,670,277 of NW_026592118.1, read as the reverse complement.
ATAATAATAATAATAAACTGACAGATAAAAATAACATTGATGATGATAATATTTGTATTATTAAGAGGTGAATACATTTTATAATTAACTTTATATAAAAGGCAGAAGAGAATTTAATAGTAGTGAAATCATACCAGAGAATATTATTTTGTTTTCATACTGTGGTTATAGCTACTGTACTAAACTTTGGTGACTGTTCCTTCTGCCAATATGCTCCTCCTCTTTTACTCTGAATCTAAAACTTGTAGTTGTTTCCTTTTCAATGTTAGGTGTATATATGGTAAGTATATGTATGTCTTCTAGGTGATAGTTAATGCATGGAAAGATTGCTACATTTTGGCTAGTCAATGACAGAACCAATTGATGATTATGGCTCACATTCTCATCAAATTGTCTATGTTTAGTGTATTGGTATATTGTGGCATTTCTTTAGAATAATTTAATTCATGGTGCAAAATATGAAGCTGTGTAAAGTCTAGTAAGATATATTCTTTATATTAAAGTGGTTTGCTTTCAGGAGGAATAGGAAAGGATTTGATAGCAACATTCAAGGAATAAATTACAAAACACAATGATTTTCTCAGTAAAAGTCAAACAGAAATTTGGCAGCCTTTTTTTCTGTCAGATTTGACATATGAAGTCAGAAAAACTGGCAAATCTCACTCTTTGAATTCTGCACCCAGTGCTTTAAAATACATTTGCAATTGCTCATTTTGCCTCATTTTACTGAGTAGATAAAATATTACTATAGTCAAGTTCGAAAAGAATAATTTTCATAATGTGAATACTTAGAGTGCAGACACTTGATTTTTTTTTTTCTTAAAGAACATTCTGCAAGGTACACCATGGGCAACTTACCATGTAAAATACATTTAATTAGAAGTATAAATATGTGCATATATTTTCCCTCAAAGAAAATATTCCAATAATAAATCTTTTTTTTCTTTGAGAGAGGGTTTTTCTGTGTTTTCCTGGCTCTCCTGGACTCACTCTGTAGTGCCCGCTTGCCTCGAACTCAGGGACCGATGTATCTCTGTTGTGGTGCACACCTTTAATCCCAATACGTGGGAGTCAGAGGCAGGTGTTGAGAAAGGTTACCTGTCAGATCCAAGACTGCAGCACCTCATCCAGTTTGAATGACCAATAAGCTCCAGTGATCCTCCTTCCTCTGCAGCTCCAGCATTGTCCTTCACGGATGGCCTTTTACAGGGTTCTGAGCCAGCTCCTCAGCCCAAAGTCATTTTGAAGTGCTTACTACACTAATCCCCCTGTAGTTTCTGGAAATGCTGATTTCCTGGACATCAGATGCCTCAGGTCTTCCTAGTCCGTTTTTTTACTTTATTAGCAACTCTCTTTTTATTAGATAAATATGTATCATTCACAACATTTTCTCCAACACCCTGGCAAACGGATTTCATTTCCTTAATAATATCATTCTTATTTCTCTCCTCACTGGTTCATAGACTTATTTTGCAGTCCTTCTACTCTTTGTTTTCATACAACTTTTTCTATTTTTTTCTATTTCCAGATCTAATCCTCTAAATAACCTCTCATCTACTATCTACAGTAGAAGAAAGCACATCTCTGTGGTAAAGAGTCCTAGGCTATCTAATTCCACCTTTGCAGGTCACATAGTCACCTTTATCAAACACTCAGTCCTGCAACTACAACTAGGGAAGGACCATGGCTAAATGAGCTTGGTTGAGTTCCAAAGAACTTGCATGCTGTAGGGTGAATTATTTCCTGATCTCCAAATCTGTGGTTTGCATTTCTCGTTCTTATCACATCAAAATGTGACTGCATTTGGCCATAGAACTTTTTGAGTAATAAATAAATCTAAGTAGATTATTAGGGCAAGCTCTCACTTATAGAAGCAAAGAAACAAGGACATAGATGAGAGAAGAAATATGTCAAGATGCAGGGAGAAGGCTGCAATTCACAAGTCCAAGGCTCTAGGCACCAGAAGAAACTAGCCTTGCAAACACTTCATGGATTCTTCAATCTTTCTGTGTGCAGAGCAGTGGTAAAATAAATATCTATTGTTTGGAGCAGGGGCTGTCTCTGACATGAACTCAGTGGCTGGCTCTTTGATCACCTTCTCGTGAGGGGGGAGCAGCCTTGCTAGGCCACAGAGGAAGACAGTGCAACCAGCCCTGAAGAGAACTGATAGGCTAGGGTCAAATACAAAGGGAGAAGGACCTCCCCTATCAGTGGACAAGAGAAGAGGCATAGGAGGAAAAGAGGGAGGGAGGGTAGGGCTGTGAGGAGATGAGGGAGGGGACTACAGCCAGGATACAAAGTGAATAAATTGTAGTAAATAATAAATAAATTAAAAAATTTTAAACCAGAATATATATATATTTACACACACACACACATACATATATTAGATATACACACACATATATATATTGTCAGTGATACTTACTACGACAGCCCTGGCAAATGAACGTGACATTCAATTTCTTTCAACGATTTACAAATAGAAAAACTGTTTTTTAGCTGACAGGCCACATAGAAACAGACAAGAGGGTAAACTGCATTGCATACTTGAGGTTTTTGTCTTTCTTTCTTACATATGTTTCCTTCGTGTCTGTGTGTGTGTGTGTGTGTGTGTGTGTGTGTGTGTGTGCAAGAGAAAGTGCATTTACACATGCGTATCAACATGTGTTTACACCACATATCAGATGTGGTGGTTCGAGGGTAACTCTCAGCCACCAGCTCTCTCCTTGTACCCTGTGGGTTCTGGAGGAGGGACTCAGCTGCTCAGGTCCAGAGGCAGGTGCCCTTCATCCACGCAGCGGTCTTTCTGGACCACACTTTCAGGTAAATGGAATTTTGAGAAGTCTGATGATTATACTTTCCCCCCCAGGAATAACACCCATACCTTCATACTATCTACACATAATATTGCACATAATTTTAAGGCTTCTTAAACTTCCATCATACTGCGCATTACTTTGTATACATAAAATGCATTAGCCTTAACTTTTTAAAAAGAAAATAAGTGCAGTTAAGTTCCATAAATATTATTGGATGAAAATGGAAATAAATTCAAGTACTTACAAGACTACATTTCTTTCAATTATTTGTATTCCATGCAATACTTAGCACATTGTCCTCCCATAACAGTAATTTAATAAATATTTGTTGAATTGAATTGAATCCCGCTTTCTTTGTATCTCAGAGAAACATCAATTACAGTGATATAGGTAGAAAGGGCTAAATAAATATTTAGAATGACTCTTTCAACACTTCATCTTATTGTTTTAACATTCTACAGACTAGAATCCACTAAATTAAGTATATTAGTGTTAATAGATACACTCTTAAATCCCCCTTTTTCCACGAAATGTTTAAATTTTAAAGCACTTGGGTTATAAAGAAACAAAGTAGAACTCATTCTTTCTTTTATAAATGTCACTACATTCTATTCTAGGAATAATGTGAATAAGGGCCAGGTCTAAGAATTCTAAAACAAAGCATTTCTACCAGGGAAGCGAAGGTATGAGGCACCCTTTACTTCCACAATCAACCCAAGTGTCTCACCACTTAAAACAGATTTTCTTCTGCTTGGGTAGCAATACTGTTCTTAGCAGTTTTTAGAATAATGAACAACCCTCTTCATAATGACAGAAGTTTGAGCCTTAAAAATAAAATAAATAATTAAAAAGGAGAAGGGAGAGCTGACTGATTGGAACGACACCAAATTTTTATTTTCAATGGCATTTGTAGCTGCTGGGAGTGACACAATTTGTGTCAGTCTATGAACTCCAGGTAACTAAACACAGATCGTAATTGGCCAAATTATAGTAAGAAAAACTGCAATTAGTTAATTTAATAAAAGACGTGGGGGATTTTCAAGCATAGTGGTGAATTACAAAACAACGAGCCTTTAATTCAATAGAACAGAAGACGAACAGAAATACAATGAGAATTTTAAAATCTTTCTCTTCAATGAAAACAAAGACAAGAAAATCGAATATGATAGTAAAGGAAGAAGACTCAATTAGTAAGGAAAGAGGAAAAAAAGAAAGTAATCCAAGTGGGATTCTCTGGGAAGAAGATGAATGTGCCTAGAGTTTAAATAATGATCTATAAATACCCTCTTTATTTTATTTTCTTTCCCATACAGATAGAGTATATGACGAGCTGCCCTTGTGCCTCATACAGTCTCACGTCAGATACATTTTAAGGCAATCTGCAATAGTAAGCACAAAATACTAGGTACGGAAAATTACTTGAGATTCTTTCTTTCAAAAAAAAAAAAATAAGAAAATTGATGAGAAGACTATCTAGAAGCATTGCACAGATTGTTAGGCGGGCACAGGAGAGAGTAAAAATTCTAAGCCGACTCTGAAATAATTCAGAAGTGTTGTATGTTCTGCTTCCTCTTTGCCAATAGCGTGATGATTTATAGTTACTATCGTCTACTGAGCCTACCGCCAGGTAGCGCAGACAACCATTGTACCTGGTGCCTCTCTTCACAATTGTGTCGCATCCTATGCGCTGCTCATGGGGAGTCAACACTGTGTCCTGATTTCCAAAGATGTGGCAGGGAGTGGGAGATAGAGTAATAGAGTGAGAGGGCAGCCCGTTTGCAGCTAGGTCTTTGTGCCTGGCTTTGTGGAGACATCAATATTTATTTCCTCAGCATTTCGAAGCACTTCGGTTTGTCTCTGAAACAGTCTGCTGCTTCACACCTTCTGCAGTCTTCCAGTTTTGTTTTCTTTATTTCAATGTAAAACACTTGGGAAGTGTAACTTTTATAAGAGTGATGTCTTTTTTAGCATGTTCATTTTTATTGGTAGTTATGATTTCTTTAATGAAAAAAAAAAAAAAAAGTCTTACCAAAAATGCTTCGGCGCCTGGAGCAGGGATAAATTGTACACATTAAGATCTTAGAGGTGTCTCCCCAGTGTCAATGGTTCACCAGGGTGCAGGGGGCCAGGCAATGAAGACGGGTTTTAAAAAACAGTCAAAAGTCTGTGCCCTCCTCCTCTCTCCTCTCCTCCTTTGTTTTCTCTTCTCTTTGAAAGAAAATCATTCATGCCTTTCTTTTCTCATAGAAAAGCTGTGTGATTCCTTCTAGCTTAAGATAATTACGGGGATTACAGAAAGAGGAAATAAGCTCCACACATTCTTCAAGGAGGTCACTATTACTCCCTGGTGATGTCACCCCTTCCTGTTTGTAGATTCTATACCTCAACTGAGTCGCCGATTTAAACAGTATCTTCTCTTCTACTTTTCTCTTTAATCTACATTCTGTGTAGGTGTAATGTTGATTGATCCAATCCCGATGATTCCATGGAATATGTCTCTAAAAGTCACCCATCCCTTTCCATCTGCCGGTGGGTTCTATTACAGTGCCTGATCATTACTTGTCTAGGGTTCGCTAAGTACACTTCAAATGGTGTCTGTATTTCAAATCCAATTTGTGTATGTTTCCACACTTTATATCTTAAGATGAAAATGTGATCATTTTATTCTTTTCAGTGAAAATTTCTGATACATCTTTGTAAGTTCATTTTAGTTCTGGTCGTGCCTTAGGTATATAGTTTATTCTCTTTCTATGCATTGCTTATCTCAACTAATTGGATGTAGTTATGTACCCCAAATGTGTTTAAACATTCGTGTTTAAACAGTTCTTATGAATATCTACCTAGTATTCATTGTGTATATGAAACACAACAAAGTTTACTAACCCTCTAAATTATTTAATTTTATATTATGTGATATTAAGCCATGTTACAAAGACATTTCTTATTCATAAATATCTTTGCCTTGACATTAAATATGTAGATGAAAATCAGGTCAGATAACACCTACTTGCATGGAAGATTACTTTAAAGGGAGGTAACTTGAAAAAGTTTGAAGCCAACTCTCTTTTTTTCTTTATTAATTACACTTTATTCACTTTGTATTCCCCCTGTGGTTCTTTCCCTCCTCTCGTCCCTTCCTCCACCCTCTGCATGCATGCCCCTCCCCAAGTCCACTGATAGGGGAGGTCTTCTTTTCCTTCCTTCTGATTCTAGTCAATTAGGTCTCATCAGGAGTGGCTGCATTATCTTCATCTCTGGCCTGGTAATGCTGCTTCCCCCTCAGGGGGAGCTGATCAAAGAGCAGGCCAATCAGTTCATGTCAGAGAAAGTCCCTGTCCCTATTACAATGGAACCCACTTGGATACTGAACTGCCATGGGCTACATCTGTGCAGGGGTCTTAGGTTATCTCCATGCATAGTCCTTGGTTGGAATAGCAGGCTCAGGAAAGAACCCTGTGCTCAGATTTTTTGGTTCTTTTGTTCTTGTGGAGTTCCTGTCCTCTCCAGATCTTACTGTTTCCCCACTTCTTTCCTAAGATTTCCTGAACGCTGCCCAAAGGCTGCTCATAAGTCTCAGCATCTACATTGATAGTCTGCAGGGCAGAGCTTTTCAGAGATCCTCTCTGTCAGGCTCCTGATTTGTTCCCTCTTTTCTCCTTCTTCTGATGTCCAGCCTCTTTGCCTTTCTGGATAGGAATTGAGCATTTTAGCAAGAGTCCTCCCTCTTGATTAGTTTCTTTAGGTGTACAGATTTTAGTAGGTTTATCCTATATTATATGTCTACGTGAGTGAGTATATACCGTGTGTGTCTTTCTGCTTCTGGGATAGCTCACTCAGGATGATCTTTTCCAGATCCCACCATTTACCTGCAAATTTCATGATTTCCTTGTTTTTTTATTGCTGAGTAATATTCCATTGTGTAGGTATACCACAATTTGTGCATCCATTCCTCCACTAAGGGGCATCTGTGCTGTTTCCAGCTTCTGGCTATTACAAATAAGGCTGCTACAAACATGGTTGAGCAAATGTTCTTATTGTGTACTTGAGAATCTTTTGGATATATGCCTAGGAGTGATATAGCTGGATCTTGAGGAAGCCAACTCTTTTAAAGAGAGTAAGAATCCCATGTCCCCTTGGCTCTGGAGAATGACATTACCTTTGCTCTACTGGACAGTGAGCATACCTATCATTCTTTGGGAGGAAGATGCTATTATTTTGTAAGCAGTTGTAAGTTGTCTGCTGTTTGTTTCAGTTGAAGACATTAATTTTGACATTCAAATTTATCTTCTACGTACATATACTTGGAAAGATTATGTGGAGCAAGGTATAGTTAACTCACTTTTGAATATAATACACAAAGCTATTTATTTCCTAAATATATTTTTTTCTAAGCAATGTTGGCCTTCAGGACATCCACCAAGAAGTAGAGGGCACCACCACGTATTCTGATTGGTCAGAGCAACATACGCTGGGAACAAATCTTTTCATTCTATAACCGACCAACCACCATGGGCTATGTTAAAATCCTGTGTCTTTCTCCTTAAGACATTGCTTTGGCCCTTGTAACGGTCTTGAGGCATGCATTAATCCATGTATCTTGATACACAGATAAAATCTAGGACAAATTCTGTCATCCTTGGCAACACTGCACAGTGAAGTCATTAATCATTTCAGTTGCTATCCAGTTTAAATTTCATGCTGTTTTGTAGTTAGATAATTTCCATCAAAGGATAGACATTACACTAAATATAAATGATGAGGTAATTTTATTTTGGGAAGTTTTCCCCAGGAAGCATAGAGTGCCCTCATTTTGGAAAGTATACCACATTTGTCTGATAAAAATATGATCTACTGTTAGAATTTCTTTTAAAATTTAGAGTCTTAATATAACTCCATCTTAGAAGAAAATTACTGTATTTGAGGAAAAGAGGTAAGTTACTCGTAGTTTCTACATGATAATATAGACTAGGGGTATACAGTCTAACCAGGCAAAATCTATTAATGATGACTGCTATACCCACCTAACGTCACCTATATCAATTGAATCACATTTTTTCAGTAAAATTATGACACAGAGCCTTCTATTTATCCACAACACCAGAAAAAGTACTGTCTGCCCATAGAACAGCTAAGAGCTTTGAGATTAAAGGGTGGTGAGATGCATCAAAGTGTCTATATTTTGAGGAGGAAGTACAACAACTTCTTTTTTTTCTGATGGACTTATTGGGAAAGATACAGGGGACAGTAGTCAAATTTTGTCCAAGCCTTTCCTCCAGCCCATGGCACACCAATAGTAAATTTAACGTAAGGTGTTTGCAACAGCTGGAGAGAAAATAGCGGTGTCCTACAGTTTCATGAAGAAAATAGGAGAAGAATGCTGAAAACAGAAATTATGGATGTCCTCTTTTTCCAGCCCTTGCTTTAAAACAAGATCCCTCTTGTTCAGGCTGAATTCCAAATTATCAAAATTGCTCTAGATAAAAGTTCCTTCTCTTTGGTTCACATTATTATATAGGTAGAGACAAATGGTTGTTGATCCATTCCTGTGGGGCATCATACATACTCAATTGGTGCATCGAAGTGTATGACCGGAAAGAGCTGGGCAAAGGTAGAGTGTCAAACATTCTATTTTTAAATCAATCTTTTATAAGGTGGTTTTAATACTTCTATGAATTGCTATAAGCATGAGGAACGATTGCACTGATTATTTATTTCTTTCATCGTCACTATAATATACTGGAACCTCGTAGTGGGTGGGAGGGAACCATTTTGTTCAGTTTGGGTAGCAGTCCACGATGGACGGGAAGGCGCTGCTGCAGGAGTATCTGTCTGTTGTGGGAGTGTAAGGCTGCTGGCTATGTAACATTTGAAGAGAGGAAAAAGAAATAGAGCTAGTACTGAGGTCAGGGTAACACTCGAGGCCAAGGGTTCTCAACCAATCCCTTTGGGGGTTGAACGATCCTTTCACAGGGGTTGCCTAAGAACTTCAGAAATCACAGATATTTTCATCATGGTTCATGACATTGGAAAAAATTACAGTTTTCAAGTAGCAACAAAAATAATTTTATGGTTGGGTGTCAGCACAACGTGAGGAACTGTATCAAAGGGTGGCGGCATGAGGAAGGTTGAGAGCCGCTGGTCTAGCCTCACTTTTATGTTTTCTATGTCGGTGAAGTCCCATATGCAATAGGGTTCTTCAACTTCCAAAAAGAGTACTTCCGACTGGTGCACAAATTTTCAGACATGCCTGGAGCAGAGGAAATAATTTCACACTCAAGCCGCAATCACCAAGGGCATTGACTACCAACCTCCTATAGATATGATGCAATGCTAAACTACCCGACACTCCTGAGTGGTCAGGAGGTCAGGGTTGGAAGACAGGCACTGTGAATGGCGAGGGGGGTAAGACAGACAAGCTTGGCAAGTTTTTTTTTTTGAATCAAAAGTTATGTGTAGAAAAAAATGCTAAAAGGTTTCAAAGACATGTCCTGTGTATTAAAGTTTTCTCCCTGACAGAGACACCAGTGAGTTACATTTTGTTAGAAATCAAAAATTTGGCATGGATGGGTAGAAACATACACTCTTCGTCTTTCTTACCCTGTGATGATGGATAGGTGCATTGAATTGTGGGATGTAATGATGGATTCAGGTAGTAAAGGCTGCTTAGAGAAAGAGCTAGGAAAAACTAGGGTACCTCTCACACATTGTTTGTGATCCTATTTTTTGGCAAATGGCTCAAAACAAATTTATTTTTAAGAATTAATTAAACCTTGTGTGTGTGTGTGTGTGTGTGTGTGTGTGTGTGTGTGTGTGTGTGCCTGAGTTCAAATGTCTAATGAGGCCAAAAGCATTTTATTACTCTAGAGTTGGCTTTTTGGCAGTTGTGAACTACCTGACATAGGTTCTGGGAATAGAGCTCTCTTCTTGAAAGAAAGCCATCTTTCTTTCCTCAAATAACTATTTTTTAAATGGATTCCTTGATAATAGATAACAAAACAAACAAGAAAAAACCATTTACTTGTAGGTTAGCTATACAATTTGCTTAATAAATATTTTTGATTGCTATGTATTTCACATGAGGGCCTAATCTCTTCTATTCCAAAAATCATATTTTTGTTGATATCTTGTATTTATCACCAAATTTCCATGGATTATGAACAGTCTGAGACTTTACCTGGGAACTAGAAAGTTAGCCTGAAACAGATTATGGATAAATGCAGTCAATATGAAAAACCTTAGTCTATTAAAAATAAGGCTGCTACAAACATGGTTGAACAAATGTCCTTGTTGTGTACTTGAGAATCTTTTGGATATATGCCTAGGAGTGGTATAGCTGGATCTTGAGGAAGCGCTATTCCTAGTTGTCTGAGAAAGAGCCAGATTGATTTCCAGAGTGGTTGTACAAGTTTACATTCCCACCAGCAGTGGAGGAGGGTTCCCCTTTCTCTACAACCTATCCAGCATGTGTTTTCTGCACTTCTTGGTCTTTTGAGTAGAGAAGTGCCACTCTGTCTGGCCTTTCATGCCACAATGAACTATACTTGGTAACAGAGACAGAAACACAACGAATAAGAGATATGTAATTGATCTCACTTTACTGGAGTTAACAGTACTTAGATAATCTCCTTTCAGAATTCCTATTCTGTTGGAACATAGCTCAGCTCTGAATTCAAAGCTCAGCTCCCTTTCTACCTTTCCTGCTTCTTTAGCTTAATTTAACTTTTATAGAAAATATTGATTACTGCTGGGCGGTGGTGGTGCACAAGTTTAGTGCCAGTACTCAGGAGTCATAGGCAGGTAGAGCTCTGTGCGTTTGAGGATCAGCCTGGTCTACAGAGTGAGCTCCAGGATAGCCAAGGCAGCACAGAGAAAACATGTCTCAAAAACATTGATTACTTAAATGAGGGTCTTAAAAACGTCTCAATAGATAAAACGGATGTACCTTAGTTTATTGAACATATACTCTGTATGTTGACGAATATTTAACGTTTTGAGATTACAGTCTGATGACACCTACAAATGAATTAGGCGACATTCACAGACAGTGTCTGTACCTCCCATCATTGAGCTGCAGGCTAGATAGTCCTGGTCAGAATATGATGGAAAATTTAAGACTCAATTTTTTTTTCCAGACAGTAATTTAAAAACAAAACCACAAAACAAAAGCCTATGTTCATAGATGAAAAATACTGCTAAGATTATGAATGAATTGAGGTTTACACCTTGCACAAGATTTAGTATTTGCTATTTCCATCTAATTATACAAGGAGCGAAGAGTGGGAAACCCGCTTCATATCCTGTATAGTTGATTACATTTTTACAGAGAAGATAGAATTTCAGTGTAATCCCTTTCTGATGCATTTTTCAGCCCCTTACCTTAACAACGTTTCAGTCAGCTCCTGGATACATGAAGACAAGGGTTTGTTAGAAGTCAAAGTGAACGTTAGGTTCTCTGTTAGAAAATCTACAGATAGTTCAAAGTGACTCATTTTACTGCAGTGGACTGAAACACTGTCTATAATGAGAAACATAAGAAGTTTGTACCAGCTCAAAATCCAGGAATCATGGTTACAAAGTGTGTTCTTTATAAAATAAAATTTAAAAAACAACTTATGGTAAGTTTCTTCTCTCATTGTGAAAGTATATTTTATTGTATTTCTAAGAATTAAAAAACAAAACGCAAGTATCATAGCACACTTGCCATTTGCCAAATTAGCTACAAGTAGACTGTGTATTTACAGAGAGCAGAGTTTCAGAAAAACCATTGTGGAAGTTGCCTGTATCAAGAGTAATCATTCTTGTCATATTTAGACATATAAGCATGGTGACCCTGGCCTACAATCCCAGAACTAGGGGGGTTGAGGCAGGAGGCCTATGAATTTAAAGAGAATCTGGGCTGCCTAGCTAATAGCATGCCACACTTAGCCACATGGCCTGAGAAATTTTCAAGGCATAATGTTAATGGTGATCTATCTTAGCATTTCTTGACAGTGAAATGAAAGGGTCGATACTTTATACCATGAAATCTTACTCTTCCAAAAGTCAAAGGTTATGTGAGGTAGGACCTATGGCCTGCCTTTTAATGATACACTAACATTTTTTGCTATTTTTTTTCTAATTTACGTTCCTGTAGTGAGCACTTGTTTTCTAGTTCTATGTCAAGGATCAGGGATAACCATAAAAAGAGTTCTTAAATACAAATCTGTCCCAAGACCAGCAATTCCACCTTTATTTACAGGAAAACTCTAGGTAATCACAGAGTCTGTCAATGCCAGTGGCAAAAACTACCCAAATGTGTGTCTGGACTGTGCAGGTGGCACCATCTGCAACTCATTTTGACCGAGCTTTTGCTTTCACTGACATTAATTGATCTCTGTTTCCCAGGTGGCCCCTGGCAAGAGCGCAGTAGTCAAGTCCATCTGAGAACTAGAGAATCATCCACTTGTTTGCGTGTGCTCTCACCTGGCTCTCTGTAAAGCTCTCGTAGCAGAAAGAGGTGGTCCTGGCTTGTTAATAATTAATAGCACCCAGTGCAAATGGAGCAGTTAGGGTTTCATCGGTGGGACCATGGTACAATAGGGCCTGCAAGTTCTGTAAGCATGAGTGGTATTTGCATATGTCAGAACAGACCGTGCATGCCAACAGCACAAACACTTCACAGCTGCTGCTGTTTACTCCCATGCCAACACTCCAAAGTACAGGAGTCCTGTGTTAATTGCCCAGCTCCATCCTGGCTGATGATGTGCTTTCCGCAGAGCTTTCCCTAAGTGCTCGGCTGCAAATAAACTGCTAATGACTTTGCTTATTCCAGCCATCCTTTTATGGAAATCTACAACATACACACAGATTAATGATTCCTCTGTTTAGCAGCGTGACTTGTGACTAGGTTTGCATAGAAGCAGTATCAATTAAGTAGCAATTATCTGCAAAGTGGAAAAAAGAGGGAAAATATAAATAAGTAATGAGCCTGATGCTAAAAATCTCTCAGAAAAACTGGTATTGAACTCTGAGGCAAGGGCACCGACTAGTGAATATTTTTTTACTCTGTCTCACACCTGAAACCTATAAAGTACCCATGAAAACCAGAGGAAGAGAGATCATGAAATTTTATAGGCTAATTTTTGAAAACTTTGATATCACGGTTTACCATATTTTGAATACTAAATTATACAAAGAAAAAAAGAGCTATATCTAAATACTTTTAAAAGTTATGAGATCAAAATAAAATAAAATAAAACTAATCTGAGTCTGTCTCTGTTATGAAAAGGACTTGACTAAAATACCCTAGATCATTATTTATGTCTTACTAACAGAGATTTTACAGAGCCTCAATTTATCTCTCTATTTTTATCAAGCAGTGTTCTTTGTCAGTACCTTACAAGATTTACCTAGAAAACTCTACATTATATGGCTACAAAACCAAACCAAATCAAAAAACAAAAAAGAAGAAGGAAAAACAAAACAAACAAACAAACAAAAACGCTGATGTGTTTGAGATATGAAAGTGTCCAAGTTGGTAGAATTTATAAATGACCCATAAACTCTATTTTTGCGTATTTTAACTTGTCTTACAATAGCCAGGAAGATTCTTTAAACTCAATTTCACTCAAAAACACACCTCAAGATAAAACTCTATTCGAGCAAATTGGACAACAAAACTCCGAGCAGCAGCTCTGCCCTTGTCAGTCAAGACAATTTGGATCTTGTTTTCCACCACCAAATGCAATGGGCTGGCTAATTAAGCTGCGTTCTCACCCTTTATTTTATTTGCAGGGATCACATTTTCTAAAACTTAAATTATGTGCTTTGCTAAAGAGATGGATGGTTAGAAACGTGATGTGTACTGGCTAAAACAATGCTACCTGAGAAAGATATTTATGAAAATGGGAGTTCATGAGACAAGTGGTGGCCTTTGATATAGCAGTTCATTCCAAAGTGACTTGTCTGTCTTCTGGGCTGCTCTACTCCCTATGGCAGGTCAGGAGATGCATAACTTAGGTTGTCCTCAGGTTGACTGAGAGTAGCTTTTATACCTTTGGGTCTGCTGCACTGATTTGAGCCCCAACAGCCTTCGGTTCGCTTCTAGACACTGACTGAGTAGAATGCCTGAAACAGGCCATTACTACTGCATGCAAGATTCCTCTGATGGAAAGTCTTGCTCAGGAGTTCTCCCTTGGCCTTGGTGAGACTTTGTGGGCTCTGTAGTTTGCAGCGCAGGCTGCCCAATCTTCTTCCCTTCGTCTTGATCCTCAATGGCAAGCCTGGCATTTTCATGTGGTCCAAACTATTTCCCCACCTTACTAACTCCTTGACTTTACTCAGATCTCAGTTTTTCTGAAACATTCTGTAGGTTCACATTTTCCTTTTGTTGTTGTTCTTGTTTGTTTGTTTGTTTTTATTTTGCCAGTAAAGTCTCACTAAACAACTTCAGGTAATCATTCATTTATCTCAAATCATTTAAGTAAGATATGTTCCTGAATTAAAAAATGGTACCTGTATCAGACTAATAAATTTGGGCCATCACACAGGGTTTACAAATGAGACTCAAACATGGCAATTAATATAGAGTTGTGCCTAGTCTCACATAAATATTGTGTTTTTTTTCCCTCAATGCATTTTTGTAACAGTAACTTTTATTCACCAGATTTAATTGTCTTCTGAGAAGCTTACTGCTGAATAAGCTAACCCTTCCTAGTTCTTTCTGAACTCTGGCTGCTTTATCTCAGCTGTTTCTGCTGAAAGTCCTCTCCATGCTGACCGATTCAAACTGGCTTCTCTCAGCTTGTGACTGAATTGCTCTGCTTGGCATCAAACTAACTCTAGCAATCTGTTCTAATCTTCTGGCTTCTTATTACTCTCAGGCTCCTCTGTCTTCACCTGTATATAGCCTGTTCTCTCTATAACCTGTCTCTCTAAAACAGTCCTGGCAAAACTGCCTCCTGTCCCTCTCTCTGCATTGTTCGCTCTCTTAAGTAGCTTCTCTCTCTTCTCAGTTCTCATGAAAGTTGGACATATTCTATCTCTGGCTCATTCTGTCAAACCTTTATCCAATTTGTCACTTAGTCTGCCCCTCAATTAGATGTCATTTTCAAACCTGGCTGCTTCCTTCTACAAACTAACTTAACCTTCATTGTTTGGAATTAAAGCTGTGTACTAAAAATGTGTCTCTTTTCTAGTTAGGGGAATTAAAGGTGTGTCATTCCTGCCTGATCATGTAGATCTAGAAGGTCTTTGGATGTGATCCCTTCCCAGAGCAGCCATGTTACTAGAGTAAGATCTCTCTATCCATTTTCATTGGATTTGGAACTGATTCTAAACAAATTACTAAAGATGTTTTTGATGCTGCTCTTGATTTTTAGTATTTTGTGGCTTTCAAAATTATGAGAGCAGTAATAAATGATGTATTTATACTTTGCACTGCTAACAGATTGTTGTGCGCTATGACTTGTAATTCGTTTCTTATATTATGCCTTTATCCAGGGGTTCGAACTTAAGTATCAATAATGTATTTCTCTGTGGCATTATTCAACTCTCAAATACTTATTCATTTAAGAGGGTTAAGGTTTGACATGGGTCTGCATTTTCTATAAGCTTAGAAGATGACATTTTTGCCTTTGATTCTGGTGCATTAAGTGTTGGGTTCAGGAATGTGCAGCTATTCAGACTGTGAGATGACTTTTCGTAATGGTAGACCATTAGTGTTCTTATATCCAGGGTTAAACATGAATTTTGAGGTTTTATTTTTGTTGCTGTTGTTATTTCTAAAAATTAACACTAACAAACAAACTTGCTCTCTTGCTCCCAATTTCTTCCTCTGCCTTTTTCAGTTAGGTCGTAAAGCCATTCATCTCAGTGTGATACTAACTTCACTGATAACTCCTCAGCCATGTTTATCCTGGGATAGTAGATGTTAGCTTTTTGAACTGAAATAGAGCTGAATAGCTTCCACTTATCTTTGAGTACCTGTCTCACTTGAGTCTCAGCACTGAGTTTATAGAGTTGTGCGAGGAACCCAAATTCCCATTACTGCAGGAGTTATAGGAAGAGAAACTATAGATAAGCTCTAAAGGTAAATGGATACCCAACAAGTGTAGAAGAACAGAAAGCATGAAATAAATTTGTAAGTACACTCTCAACTCAGCACAACTGTTAGCTTGCTATTTTTTTTTTTTTTTGGCAGGACCACTTTCCTTCAAAATGAGCAAAAATGTAGTTCTTTTCCAACTGAATTGCTGATTTCTAGTTTCTGCTGAGTTTTCCTTGAAACTTTAAGACTTTAAGAGGATATAGTAAGAAAAAGAGAGGGAACTGTGAAAAACAATTTCAGGTAATTATGTGAATAATGTACTTCTTTTCCTGAAAACAAAAATGTTTACTTTCCCTTGAGTCGAAATTAAAAGGTCTCTGCTAAACAAAACAGCTTAAATGGTCTCCTATCAAGGAAAATATAAGAAAACAAACCCTAGAGACTCCTTTATTTAGAATTACATGAGCATCATGATTTCTATAGATTTATGATGATTAAATGTGGAAATTTTTCACGTGTTAACAGGAGTTAAGAGTACATATCCTAGGAGCAAGAGTATTAAGTAAAAAGTTACAGAAAATTTATAATTTATGGGCCCAAATTAAACAGAGGCATCACAGTTTGAAATACAAACTATGTATGTTTTAATTAATAAGACACAAGACTATTGAAAACCATGAATGGAAATGTCTCTTTAGACTAATACCTCATATCCTACAAAGCTCTGCATTCTTTTTCCATGCTTCTGGGCAAGGTGGTGGGAAAGTTTAGGAAGCACTGTAGCTGATTGTGACATGTGTGGTTAGGTATTTCCTGTAAAAAGCCCAAATGTGCCCACTTTGTTTTTCTAGCTCCTGCTCCTGAATTCCTCATCTCAACTTGCAACACATGGAGTTGAAAGCTGTATGAAAATTGTGTGTTTTAGTTGTGCTACCACGGATATGCAACAGGATGTTATATCTGAACTATTTCTGACTCTGTTTTGGCTAAAGCCCCAGCACAATATTTGCCAACTATTTCATGCTCTAGAGTTAGACCACCTAGTAAGATACTTAAAAAAAATGCAGGGCATAGAGAAAGAACCCACAATTACCTTTTCCCTTTGCAGGTAACAACCTACAGCAGTTCAACTGGGGCCAAAAGGCCATTCTACTTGTATTGGAAATTTGAGAATTACATGGACTACACCTTTTAATTCCTGATGTGAGAGACTTTCTCTGTATGCCTGATCATGTGTAAAATTTATACCATTATTACTACCTATAAACTAACTAAAAACAAACAAACAAACAAACAAACAAAACAAACACTGGCTTTTCTATCCATTCCATCCAATGAATGGAGAAAATAATCCTACACAGTGAGTTTGAGTGAACAGAGTAGGAAAAATTCTATATACTATGATGAGTGCATGAATGAGCAAGAAAATGAAAGCATAATTATTTAAATATGAAATATTTAAAAATATTTAAAGATTTCTGCTTTTGCCCTCATTTATTAAGTGGCTGTAATGATTACCCCAATGTACCTCCAGTTTTTCTCCCCATAGGGTACTTTGCTTTCCCACTCTGCAATACACTGTATACTTATATTTGTGATATGTCTTGAAGTTTTGTTTATTCATTGCTATTCATGGTATGATCTTGTCTACAATCCACATGCTTTAAAATGTTTGGATGCCATTTCATATCACCTTTTTTTTTCATATCACCTTTTTAAAAGGCTGCATTCTTCCAGTGATGATGTGGAAATAACTTCTGGTTTCATCTGAAGTACCGGACAATTCCTAGAAACAAAGCCAAATGCAGAAGAAAACAATACATTGTGAGATATGCTTCATGCATACATGTGTGTATGTGCACTCACACACATATGAAAATACACAAAAAAGAAAAACAGTCTTGGTCATAGAGCATATGAAAGACTAAATATAGTGAGAGAAACAGATGGCTAAAGAACAGCTTCAAGGAATCTACCGTGTCTACCACAGGAACACCAACAATATTAACACTCAATGGGGGGAATAACTTCAACGACATTAATGGACATCCATCTACAACATATCTCTCACTTACTTTTCCTATTCTTGGGATAAAATACTGTGATGACTTAAGGGCTGTGATGGTTTGGATGAGAATGGTCCCCATAGTGTTATATAACTAAACGCTTGGTCACCAAGGAATAGGACTGTTTGGAAAGATTACAGTGATTAGGAGGTGTGGTCTTGTTGGAGTTGGTGTGGCCCTGAATGAAGAGTATGTCACCAGAGGTTGCTTTTGGGGTTTTATAGTCTGCCCAAGGCCCAGTCTGTCTCTGCCTCCCCTCACCCCCCACACTCTGCATCTCTCTGCCTGCAGATCAAGATATACTCTCATCTATCTGTCCAGCACGATGCCTGGCATTATTGCCCCCATGCTTCCTGCCATGATGATAATGAACTAAGCTTCTGAAACTATAAGCAAGACCCCAATTAAATGCTTATCATACAAGAGTTCCTCTGGTCATGGTGCTTTTCACAGTAATAGAACACTGCCTAAGTGACTAAGACTAGGCAAAAGCTTATTTTGGGTTTCAATTTAACAGCAGAGTTCATCATGGCAGTAAGTCAGGAGAGCTAGAATTTGAGATGTTTGGTCACTTTGTGTCAGGAAACGATGAAAAACATGTGCCAGCCCCACAATAGACCATGGGATCTTCAAGTGATATGCCATATGCTCCTTCCCTCCTCTCCTGCTCCAGCTGCCCATCATCTTGGGGTTGCTAGAATATTTAGGTAGAAAGAGACAGAGCGCAGATGGGGTGAGTCTTTGAAAATAGAGAATTCATGAGTTGCAATGTTATGTGGGAGTAAGATTTTTCAATAATACTGTTACCTGTGTGTCATCACAAAAAAATCACTCCCCCACACGAAAACAAAACAGAACAAAACAACAAAAAACCATGATCTTTCACCAAGACAGAAGATACCCCAATAATGGTAAGAAATAAAAACACACTAATGATTTGAACACAATAATTTAATTTAAACAGCTCTTAATTTGGTCTTAATTATAGTATAAGAAAAAACTCTAGGGTATCAATGAGCTGGCAACTGCAACTAGTCTCTAAAAGAGACTAAGGAAAATGGCTGAAATTATTAAGACCCAGAAGTTACTTGGAGTATCGGGATCGAATACAAAGGACAGAGTAGATCCAGACCTCTGAGACATGACTGCCAGATTGCTAGCATATATACTGCCTGGTGCTGCGGGGATGGAAGAAGACGGAGGATGTGTGGCGATGAAGATAGTTTTGCAAATGTTTGAAATCTATAAAGTAGATTCAGCTGTTTTGATGGGAATCCATCATTACCTCCTCAATAAAACTTTAGTTGCATGCGGATATCAAGAGAAATAGGAGACAAATCAAGATCGGAGAGAGAAAATTCACTGGTTTTCCTTCTTCTGGCACAATACTCCTGCTGTTCTATATTGGCCAGAAAGTAACAAAAATTGAATTGAATACTAGAATCATAGCATTATCCTAAAACAAACAAACAAACAAACATATAACAGCAAAACCAAGTATTGAAGAATTGGTTTGAGCAAAGAGACAACAGATTGAGAAGTAGAATAAATACACATAGGAAGTTCTTCGAGGCTTTTTTTAGAAGATTGTACATTTATAGAAAAAGGAAGCTTCTAATTTCAGGAGTAAATCAGGCTGGAGGCGTTTGCCTGCAAGGATGAATTTCTAATGGACGTGGCAGCTTTTTTTTTTGATGAGTCAGCTGTTCTGAAAGTTAACAGAGGCATTCCTCCGAAGAGAGAAGGGTCTATCTCCTTAATTCTGCTGTGAATACAAAACATGAGGTGAGGGTGTGATCAGACACAAAATCTCATAAATTCCTGGGGTTGGGCTTATCGACGGAATACATCCTGAGAGTGGTCCTGGGTGAAAGAGCTGGGCCAGTTTGCAACACCATGGTCACTGGAAAATCATAGGGGGGGAGTCCATCTCTGTAAATATCCCCTGAAGCTGCCCACAAGCCTCCAGGAAAGGGACTCTGAGCAAAGAAAGAAGACAGACTAGGGATTTTGTTTTAAGCAGTTTACATGGGATTAAAGAGATCGAGAGAAAGAATAACAGTGATAGTGATGTATTAGATGAAAAGCAACTTTGCGAACACTAGACAGCTAGGGCTCCTTTCTACTGTTGTGGTAAAAGCACTAGGAAGCTAAAAAAAAAAAAAAAACATAAACACCACACAAGAGTTAAAAATAGCAAGTAGATTTTAAGAAGATGAAACCTGTGTTATTATTTTATCACCTGATGCTGTTATGGCCATCTCCTTTTCTAGACTGTAATGTGTATAAATAGAGGTCTTTTTCTTCTCATCATGATGAGAAGGGTAAACTCTTCCAGAAAGACTGTGATATTGCAATAATAGTAATAATATGACGATAATAATAATAAACCCAAGAGAGTAAGTGCGAAAGACTAATTTTGCAGGAGACTTATATGAGGTCTGCCAAGAACAGTAAAAGATCTTGTGAGCTTCCAGAGAGTAACCCAAATAAAACTGACTGAATTTGCCTGTGGTGGCTGACAGTCATGAGCTTCAGAGTCATTCAGAAGAACTTGCGCTCGATGATAGTTGAATCCATAAACCTGAAGTAGACAGAAAAGCACACTCTTCATCAGAATTTTGGTGGTGACTGTGAAGGAGAAAGCAACTACAAGTTCCATTTTCTTTTTACACGAAGGCACTGCCTTGCAGATGAGGTGACCAATCACAATCATGATGGGTTCAAGCTTGAAATCCTTACTAAGGGACTTGGCTAGGCATTGAGTATGCACTGTCTTGTTTAATTTCTAAAACAAAAATCAGATGCTGTTGCCGTTACACAAATGGATTTGCATTTAGAAAATTAAAGTGAGTTGATTTTCTTCACTAATATAATTTTCTGTTTTATTTTCTATTATTTCTGCCACCATCTTTAATATTTTGGTTCTTCTGGTGCTTTGGATTTAATTGAATTTATTTAACTTAATTTACGTAGTTTTCTTAGGTGGAGCTTTAGGATACCAAAGTGGGAGTTTTCTTCTTTTATAATCTGTAGACTTGATGTCATAGAAATTTTAATGCCATCAATTAGTAATTTAACATAATCTCAAAAATTTGGCCTATTGAGTTTTCATTCTCTTGTCTCATATTCTCTTCTCCTTTTGGTCTAATAAATTGACATGATATTGCTACTGATAGCTCTCTGTTATCATACACCATACTTCCTACAACTTAAATCCTTTCCAATTTCCTGAATTATGTGTCATAATATGCTTTCTGGGCTGTCTTGACTTTATGCATGGGCATATGTGAGTCCATCCTGTTGATGTCGAGGACCATGTTTTCTTGTGTCTTCCATTCCCTCTGGCTCTCACACTTTCAGCCTTCTCTTCCACTGGGTTCCCTGAATCCTGAAAAAGAGTGTTTTGATGGAGAAATCTCACTTATGGTTGAATATTCCAAGGTCTCTGATTCTCTTCATAATGTCTGGCTGTGAGTTTCTATATTTGTTCCCATCCCTAAGGAGGAAGCTTCCCTTTTGATGGCTGAAAAGGCACTGATCTATGAGTATGGAAGAATGCTATTAGGAGTCACTTTATTGCTACTTTTTTTAACAGTTGTATTTAGTTTTACCCTAGTTCGTTAGGCTATCTAATTCTGGTTCTTGGTCACCCGAGCAGTTTGAATATGGGATACATTTTGTGGGCAGAGGCTTAAGTCAAACCAGTCATTGGTTTGTTCAGTCATAAGGTTTGTGCCAGCCATTGTTCTAGTATAACTTCCAAGCTGGACACCAATATAGATCGAAATCTTGTTGTTTGCTGTTTTGGTGTTTATGATCCTCCTTTGGTAGTGTGCAGTGTAGTGATCCTGTACCAAAGCTGCTAGCAGTTAAGGGCGAAGAATCTAGGTAGGCACAGCTCAACTTCTCCATGTTCAATAAGATGTGTGGGTGTTGTCCTCAGCAATGGGACCTTGTTGTCAGTTTTTGGAGAGTAACCTTTAGTCTTGGCAATGGCCTGATTTGTTTGCAGACTTCCATGGCCCTGTTTTGGCCAGCAATGCAATTAGATGAAACCAAATCCCGATACTAAAAGCTTCATTAGGTGACAAGGGATTTGGTACTCTGACTTCATCATTATTTGTTAATTTTATTTAGAGTGTTTTACGTATTTACTTTTTTTAGTTAGCTTCTACTATACTAGGTTTCCGTACTTCCTCTAATATGGCATTAATTTTAACTGTTTCTCCCCATATTTGCTTTATTATTCCCCCCATCCTTCACTCTCTCCACTTGATCCTCTTATTCTAGCCAGCCCCATCCATACTCTCTATATTCTCTTTCCATTTCCTAGGGAGATCTGTCTGCCTGTCCCTATTTCCTTACTGTATACCTAAGCTCTGTGGTTCTACTGATTGTAGCTTGGTTATTATTGACTAAACAACTAATACCGACATATAAGCAAATACGTGCCGTATTTGTTTTTCTGGATCTAGGTTACCTCACTTATGATGATTGTTTTTCTGTTTCCACCCATTTGCCTGCAAATATCCTGGTTTAATTTTTTAATTACTAATTTATATTCCATTGTGTAAATCTGTTATATTTTCTTTATTCATTTATCTCTTATGAGATATCCATATTGTTTCTAATTTTTAATTATTATTAATAGAGCAGATATGAACATGATTGAGCAAGTGTCTCTGAGGTAGGATGAAACATCATTAGGCATATGGATAAGAGTGGTAGAGCTTGATCTTGAGGTAGACCAAATCTTATCCTCCTGAAGAACTGCCACACTGATTTCCATAGGGCTTGTACAAGTTTTCATCCCTTTGCTCCACATCCTTGCTAGCATGAGCTGCCACTTGTGTTATTCATCTTAGCCACCTAGACAGGTGTAAGATAAAGTTTCAGGAAGTATTGCCCTGATGACTAAGGATGTTGAACATTTATCTAAGCATTTTTCAACCATTTGAGATTCATCTTTTGAAAAAACCCTGCTCAGAAGAAACCCATTGGCTACTCAGTTTCTAAGTGGGTTCTCTAATAAGAGGAGCAGGGGCTGTCTCTGCTACGAACTCAGTGGACAGCTCTGTGATCACCTCCAAGGATGGGAAGAGCATCCTTGCCAGGCCACAGAGTAGGATGCTGCAGCCAGCCCTGATGAGACCTGATAGGCTAGGATCAGATAGAAGGGGAGGAGGACCTCCCCTATCAGTGGACTAGGGGAGGGGCAATAGAGGGAGAAGAGGGAGGGTGAATATGACTGGGAAGAGACAGGGGAGAGGGCTACAGCCAGAATACAAAGTGAATAAGTTGTAATAATAAATAAATAAAATTTAAAAAAGAAAATTCTCTATTTAGATCATCTGTACCTTCTCTTTAAATTATTTTTTTTTGTTTTCAATAATGTATTAATTGGTCATTGTATGAAATTCACTGTGACATGTCAATATATCTATAAAACATGTACTAATAAATTTCAGGTTCCTTTCAGTTATGAGCTACATATTTAACTTCATATCAATGTATGTTTTCCACCTTTTTCATGTATTCATGTTAGAAAAGATATACTATCAATTTAAGGGATTTTAACACATTAACACTTCTTTCTCTTATCACTCAGGATTTACTTTATATCAGAAATGATCCCAGTCATTGTAATTCAAAGTTAAGTAGGATGCCTTTTCAAATCTCAGATATTCAGTATCTGTAAGTAGGGTAGGCATTTGAATAATATACATCTATTAAACATTTCTATAACTCAGTTAAGACCCGACATACTGAGAACTTTTAATAAGAATAAGTAACAGTAATAGTCGTGATATATAAAAGTCATTTACGATGAAGGCTACATACATAGCATCAGTATTTTGCCATCTTTCTTTATGTATTTATTTAGGCAGGCAATAATTGCGATGAGTATTTTCTCATATATACACCACGACCAGACTAAAATGCTAATGCCTATTTTTGTCAAAGCATTGATTTGATACTAGAGCTAGCTTTACCTGGTTATATTAGAGCTCTCTTCATGTATGGGAAATTTTTAAAAAGATAACACAGGGTCTCCAGGCAAAGAACTGAAGTCATGGTTAGATAAGGAAACATTTTAAAGAAGCAGAGAAATAAAAAGGATGAGAATTGTATTCGTCAAGTACAAGCATTTTTAATAATGAGGTAGAAGGAACAGATAGATGGTGGCAATTGGAAAGAGCATGTTGACAATTTGACCAGGAATATTTAAAAAAGGATGTCAGATTATTGTTAAAAGATGCAAAGGCAAGTGTGAGATTTTAGAAATTCTGAGTTCCTGGCTTAGGGGAGTGGACAAGTCATTTGAAGTGGTGAATAGATTCAATAGAGAGATGAAAATTTCAGTTTGAGGTAGGATGACTTGAGTTAGTGGCCAAGCTCTGCAAACATACCTATATTCCAGTCTGGAGTTCAGAAAAGAAAGCTGACTAGAAAGGAGCAGTAAAAGAATGTAAATGCTATCAAATTCCGGGTAATGGATGGAATCCTGTGGGAAGCCATCTGCTCAATGAGAAGAGGAGAGAATGAACAGAATGAGGGCAGATGGCAATGGAAATATAATAGCAGAGTCAATGGGGGTAGAAAAATTGTGGACAAGAGGAGAGTGAAAAACGTAAAGATGGATGTTGTTTTACAAAAGCAAGAGGACTTCTCTTGTCTCAGGTGGACAACAATAAAATGTCTGTGGGTACGAAAATATATGACCAAGTTAAAGACAAATATCTACATTGTAATAGTAAAAACGTCAAGGAAATGAATTATTTTAGCCCCCACAAAAGTTATTTGTTTTAGCGTAACTCTTATTACCTTGAATTTATTGATGGGGCAAAACTACAATCATTTGGATAGTTCTATTTATTTTTTAGACAACTTGTTAGACATTTGTTTTATATTTAAGTAAATATTTTTATTTCAACCTAAAACGTTCTGAAAAGATAGGCAGCATTGCATTCAGATGCTATATATGATATATTGCAAAATATAATAAAATATATTACTAAAATTATTAAAGAATTATTTCATTTATAAAATAAGAAACTGTATTAGTCTAAATAGTGTTGGTAACAGTTGGGTCATTTAAGATTCGAGCAGCTCAGTCTCCATGTGGGTTTCCTAGTAAGGGGAGCAGGGGATGTCTCTGACTTGGACTCGGTGACTGGATCTTTGTTCACCTACCCCTGGCAAGGTGGCCTCACTAGAGCACAGAGAGAGAGGATGCAGCAGTCCTGATGAGACCTAATAGGCTAGGGTCAGATAGTAGGGGAGGAGGACCTCACCTATCAGTGGAGTAGAGGAGAGACATAAAGGAGAAGAGGAAGGGAGGGTGAAACCTGGAGGATATGAGGTAAAGGGCTCATATCAACTGGGATACAAAGTGAATGAATTGTACATAATAGTAATAATAATAATAATAATAATAACAAAGAAAAAAATTCAAAAAATCACACTTTAAAAAGATTCATGTCAAGTGATTTTTGAAAGTTTAAATTACAAAATTCTTTTATTTAAATTTAAAGATGTAATGGGAACAATAAAGTAATACTGCATATTTTCTTGTTGACCAAGAAATCATATGCCTTTTAAATTTAGATATCTGACAGGGACCAGTTGAATGTCTGTGACAAGATTAACTTTTGCTCTGTCAGAACTGACCTGACGCTGTAACTATTTTAAGCACTAGAAATGGAGGAGTGTTTAGGTTGCCAAATAGTAGGTGCCATCTAGTGGTCACTGATGTTTAAGACAAATATCAAAAAGATTGCAAGAGTGTGCTATTTCTTCCGTGTACTCAAAAGTGTATACATAAGCAGATACACAGCCACACACTGGCATTGTGGGAATTTAATACAGTCTGAACGAAACAATGTAATTATTGTTCTCTTTTAAATATTTAAATGTACATTAAAAAAGCAAAATGTATCTTTTAGGACTATTATTGTCTACATTAAAATGTTAACTCAGAAATGAATAAATAAGTAAATTTTAAAAATGTTTATTTTGTTGATATTTAAACTTTGGGCCAAGAGATTTTATTTGATTTTACAATAAAGAATGCTTATGCATCTGTACACTCTAATTAAAATGGGAAAATACATTGATTTTCAGTGGGATCAATTTTATATTTTACTTTTTTTCCTAAATTACTGAGGATATCCTTTTAAAATACAGAGGTAGCTAGAAGAATTTGAGTGATATTAATAGCTATCATAGTTAGTCATGTTTAATGTAGAAAACACATGTAACTGTAGATCTATTGAGAAAGTTAAAAATTCAAATTCTACAGTAAGAAATTCTGGTTTCTGAAGATAGTTGAAGGGTACAGACTAACAGATTATAGTTTTTCTGATGAATTTTTGGTAAGTTCTGTCTGATATTATTACTGTAATAATGACAAAATCATATAAAGCAAAAGCAAATAAAATGGCATCTTATTTTCCTAAATAAGGTTGAAAACAGGTTGAAAACCAACAGCATTATCCTCAGCATCTGGAAACCCTGTATGTTGTTCACTTTTTTTACCAGTTTGACGTGTTGCAAGCTCATTAGTTTAGCAACAGTTCATTAGTATTTTCTCTTGAGAAATCATATTTGGAGGTTTGCACATCAACTACACGAGAAAGTAAAGTATCCATCAGTTTCTCTAATGTAGCCCACCATTTGCTTGTAGCAGAACTCGTGAGCGTAAATGAAATGAAACGCTTAGGACTCATTCCGAAGTGACCTATATGGCCAAAAGTCACATTGCCAGTCAACAAATGTTGATTGGATATCTACTATAAAAATGGAGCCAGGGATATAGTTGTTACCATACATGCAATGTTGCTACCTTTAAGTAAGTTGTATTTTAGGAAAAACTTCGTAACAGACAAACAAATTGATAAATAAAAGTCATCTAAAATAATCTTCAGCTAGGCAATAAGCCCATCGTAGGATAGATAATGGGTGACTTCATGCAAAACAGATAAAAAAAAAAATGAAGGGAGTCCTTAATGATTTTCTTGATGATCTGAAAATGTTGAAAATAGTGTCGTGTAGTCATCTCCAAAGGTAAACCTACTATTTATTCAAATGGTATCATTATACACAATTTTATCATGAGATACCATCTGTCTCCAAATTTCAAAAGTCAAATGCTAAGGAAAACATTGACTCATCAATATAATCCATTGCCTCAATATCTAAATGTTGGAAGAAATTTTGTGTAACTAGGTCTGGAAATATTTAACTTAGTAAAATGCAACATAAACTCATTTCATTTTCTCACCAATCACACTGTTCCTGCAAGGGCAATGTTGAATCTTATTTTCCTGATGGGTCTCAGATCTCCTAAGAAATTCTGAATAGGCTTTTGGTGCTTTCTAGTGACATTGAGTTTGTGAAGGTCGTATTGACTTTCTTTCCTTTGTGCCTTCTAAGCTATAAGCTTATTTAGTTAGAGAACAGGAGAAAACTTGTCTGCCACTTTGCATTTATCCTGCCTCTAATTTTAACCTCCTAAGTTTGAGGTCAGCGAGCCATGGCTATGGAGAAAGAGCGCAAATCCTTTTCCTTAGATGAACATGTGACCAAAGGGCTCAGTTGGCCAGTTGCTTTCCCAGAGTGCTTCTGGATAGCACTGGAGGAGAAACGCTCCACACTGGCCTTCTTCCAGGGCATGGCTGTAAGCCTCACACCTGCTCCAAATGAATCTTGTCCAGACCTTCTCTAGTTACGGAATATAACTCTGGAAGTGTGCATCACAGAATCTTGTTACTAAAATCTCCGTAAGATAATTCAAGGTCAGTTATCTCAGTCTGTGTTCATGTAATCAAAGGAAATAACTCCATCCTTACCATGCCAAATAGTAGAGATTATGGACAAAATGTGGATCCAGGCAGTTTCTAAATTTAGAGTAGAGCAGAGTCCATATTTAAATAGCAAAGACTCAAAAAGGAGAACAGTAGTGGGTCCATATTAGGCGGACGCAAGCATGTGTGATACATAAATCTGCTTAATTGATGATCAGAGAACGCTACGGCCTTCAACGTTCTTATTCTTTGTGAGTGTTCAGCATAGCGTGGGCAGTATAATACAGAACACTCGGTGTAGTTTTAAGTTTAAGATGACAAACCTCCAGCCCATTTCCAACCTTGAAGATGCAAAGGACTGTTAAATGTTGAAGAAATTGATTGTTAGCTTCGTTGGGACATTTTGAGGGTGCCACAGATTATTGGTAGTCAGCTAGTTGTTTATGTGAATCCCACGTTACATAATTTAAAATTATTTATAGAATTGTTGTTTTGTTGGAAAAATCATTTCTTTACCAAAGAGGCTAAACGTTTACTAAACATGCTTTTTGACACTGTAATTTTTTTTTTTTTTTTTTTTTGCCTATTGTAAGGGTGAAACATGACATGCACATTGAAACTATCTCTAAATGTACTTTATAGAATGCCACTCTATAAATAGAAAGTGATAATATTATTACAGTGTGGGAGTTAGACAATAAAATGTCCACATGATCCACTTATATTCGCATAACCCTCATGATGTTTCTTAGCAGAACTGACTTTCTAATAGCATATGATTCCATGGTGGGAATAATGTTCTATTGAATCAGGAATCCCGCTCTTCAAAACTTGTGTGAATATGCGATTAGAACACCCTAAGATTAGATTAACAACAATATAAATGCTAATAAAGGTTTTGGTTACGTAAATGTCAACTTTGCTTATTTATCTTTATTATTTTAAATTTACAGCAAAGAATATCAGGTACAGATGAGATTATGAATGTTTTTCTGGTAAGGTGTGTACATTTCCGTTCTCAGCATTAACAGGTAAATATCACAACATTTGCAATATTGCCAAAAGTGCTTAGGGAAAGTGGGAAACTTATGCTTGGAAGTAAAAAAGAAATAGCGTGGAATTGTCTAATAAGTAAATATGATGTAATTTATTAGAAAAATAACTACTAAAAAGCTAAAAGTATATGGCAATAAGACTATGAAAATAAACTATATAGGCTCTAAAGGTTCCTTCAGAGAACCCTGACTAATACAGGAAGCTGCATAGACATTGGTAGCCTTGGAAGCTAGCTACTGGGATAGAACCTTTCCCCACATTATAATGAGGTTTGTTCCTGACCTTTCATTTACCATACGAACGTGTGGAAATGCAGAGAGTGGGGAGTTTTGTTGTGGTGTTTTTGTTTGTTTGTTTTGTTTTTAAGCAGCCTGAATGGGAAACTGCCCTTGGTCAAAAGGATGGATCTGAGATTTGACTTCTACCTGTGGCTCTAGGTGGAACAGCAATATTCTGATCTGTCCAAGGTGTTAGAACATTGCATACTGTTATTGTCCACTCATTAAAGAGTTAATCCAACTAGCCCTGTTCATTGCCTAGTCAGACTAATCAGCAAAACTGATTCAACTGAAGACATTCAAAGAAGGTGGAAGGAATAACTAATTATCAATTAACTGGAGAAAAAAATATATATTTTCCTCCTTTCAATGTCTTCTTTAGATACTGTCTAAAGTTCTAAACATGCTTCCTTTAACTTTCTTATTTTTTTCTTTGAAGATCCTAATTCACCTTCTGTATGTGTTTGCAATCCAGCATGGTGCCCAGCTACTGTTGATCCTGACACAAAAGGCATGGCTTTCTCCTTTTCTCTTTTCCTACTATGCTCTCCCCAAACTAGTTCTGATGTACAGATTTTTCTCTTAAGTTGCAATAAAATAACCCCATGCTTTCTTATGAGTCTATTTTAAAAGTTGTTTATCAGTGCGACGAAGAACCCATGAGGAAAACTGATCCCCAGTAACATGTGTCTTTCTCAATTGCTAGTTTCAGACACAGAAAGTGGAAGTAGTATCGTGGCTTACACAAAACCTACGGTAACACTTCCTTTACTTGTTTTTGTCAGGTATTTTGACATTACTGGAGAAAAGTAAGTACTATAATAACATGGATTTAAACCTAAAATAATAATAATAATAATAGCTGCAGCGAATAGAGAAAACCAAGAAGATGTGGATTTGCCTCAGGAGGCCATTAGAAGCATAGTGATTGAAATACCAACTATGGTAAGCAGTGGTTCTCAGATATCACTCAGTGCAATTCGATCTACGGGTTCTTTTCTTTTTTTCTCTTGGGAATCTCACTATAATCCACTGTGTACAAAAAGGCCATGCTTTGTCTGACCAAATGAATGGAATCAGACAACAGCATACATCATTAAAACATTTCAGAAAAACATAATACTCTGATGAATAAAGAGTCCTAGAGTAACAACACAAGAAGTCACAAATTGTAGTTGGAAATCAGAAAGCAAGTCATTGTCTTAATAATTTCAATCAAAATTAAAATGCAATGGACCAATATTTTCATATTTCCAAGAACATTTTTTTTAGGAGAGCGTCAAAATATCAATTAAGTATGAGAAAGGAAAAAAAAATCCTGATGTGTAGATAAAAATTATAAATTTGCAAATTGTATTGGAGACTTACAGCATATAAATACTTCCAAAACAAGACTACATTAAGAACAGTGGAGACACTCTATCCTACCACCCCCTACTCTTCTTTCGCAAGGCTCTCTGAGCTCCACCTAATGTTTGGCTCTGAGTCTCAACATCTGTTTCAATCTGCTGCTTTGTGGAACCTCTCAGAGGACAGCTATATTAGGTCTGCAAGCATAGCAGAGTGTCATTAACAGTGTATCAAAGCAGATGCTGAGACTCATAACCAAACCTTGGGCAAAGTGCAGGGAATCATATGAAAGAAGGGGGAGTTAGTATGACCTGGAGAGGACAGGAGCTTCACAAGGACTAAATATATCTGGGCACAGGGGTCTTTTATGAGTCTGTTTCTCCAACCAAGGACCATGTATGGATATAACCTAGAACCCCTGCTCAGATGTAGGCCACGGCAGCTCAAAATCCAAGTGGGTACCTAGTAAGGGGAATAGGTACTGTCTCTGACGTGAACTCAATGGCTGGCTCTTTGACCTCCCCCACTCCCCCGAGGGAGGAACAGCCCTGCTAGGCTTAGAAGAGGACATTGCAGCTAGTCTTGAAAAGACCTGATAAGCTAGGGTCAGATGGAAGGGGAGGAGGACCTCCTCCATCAGTGGACTTAGAGAGGGACAAGGAGGAGATGAGGGAGAAAGGGTAGGATTGGGAGGGAATGAGGGAAGGAGCTACATCTGGGATACAAAAAAAAATAAAGTGTAACTAATATAAAAAATAAAATAATAATTAAAAAAGAAAAAATTGAAAAAAGCTCAATAATCTATCTTTTTCTATTATTTTTATATTTTCTATATGATATTCCTAAATACCCCATTTCCCTTCATGATATTAATATTTTTTATTTTTTCACTTTCCAATCCTACCTTCTTCCTCATCTCCTCTATCTCTCACTTTCTCACCCTCTTCTCTCTTTCCCCTCTCCCCTTCTCCTCAGAAAAACCCTCTCCTTTTTTTTTTTTTAACTTGATAAATACAAGATATGATAGAGAGTGATTTAGGGACAAAATTTAGACTCACCTAGATAGGATAGATAGTATTTTCTTCAGTGATGCCAAATACAAATGAGCTGAACATTTTGAATGTAACTTTTACATATGACTTTCCTGATTGTTTCATAACTGTTCTTACTGTATGCAGCTTATTATAAATTAATGAAGTCTGTGACCACAGATATGTCTTACAGCGCCAGAAGACAGAGAGTCCCTGAAACTGGACTTACAGATACTTGTGAGAAACCTGACATAAGAACTGAAACTATGTTCTCCGCAAGAGTTGTATGTACTCTTAACCACTCTGCCATTTCTCCACTGTTCTTCTATTTATTATTATTATTATTATTATTATTATTATTATTATTATTATTATTATTATTATTATTCATGCTACTTCCCTATCTTAGACCCCTGCTCTTCTCCCACTTGCACCCTCTTATCCTTCCTCTCTTACTCCCTAGAAAAGAGGAACACTTCCCCCTCAACACCAACCCACTTCATCACATCAAGTCACATCAGGAAGGAGTGCATCCTCTTCCCCTCAAGCCAGGCATGGCAAGGAAAAGTGAGAGAAAAGCAGGCCACAGAGTCCACATCAGAGACAGCCTCTGCTCCTGTTAGGAGGGAACCTACAGAAAGAGTAAGATGCCCATTGGTTACATATGTGTAGGGCACTAGATCCAGTCCATGCATGGTCCTTGGTTTATGCTTCAATCTTCATAAGCCCCCTTGGGCCCAGGTTAGTTGGCTCTGTTGGTCTTCTTGTGAAGCTCCTGTCCTGTTTCTTATTTTCTCCTGCTTCTTCTTTCTAAGTAAAGATTGATCATCTTACTCCGGGTCCTCTTTCTTGTTTATCTTCTTTAGGTGACATATTTAGTATGTTTAGCCTATCTTATCAGTCTAGTATCCACTTATAAGCGAGTATACGTGTGCGTCTTTCTGCTTCTGGGATACCTCACTCAGGATGATCTTTTCTAGATCCCACCATTTGCTTGCAAATTTCATGATTTACTTGTTTTTAATTGCCAAGTAGTATTCCTTTGTGTAAAAGTACCACAATTTCTGTATCCATTCCTCTGTTGAGGGACATCTGGGTTATTGAGCTTAATGTTTTCTTCATCTAAAGGAGAATTCAGTGAGACAAAGAGAAATCCTGGGATTTAGGAATGAGTGATCCACCATAAGAAGTTGGCAAATAAGTACTCTGGGATTAAAGCTTTATTTTTAGGCTTATTGGAAAGCCAAAGCAAATTTTCTAGTCATTACCTGTCATTGCTCACTAAAGTTAATGGAAGTTTCTCCAGATAATTAGGCAAATGAGAAAATAAACATTATTTGTGACAAAGAAACTGTATTCTATTTCTCAGCTCAGTTCAACATTTAAGTGATACACAGATCTAATTTTAACACATGTATTTAAACAAACGTACTGAAAACAAGAAGGAAAAGGTGAATGAAAGAGGAGTTAAATTGTGAATTAGCCCATTGTATTACCAAGACAAAATACATGAAGTGTGGTAACTGAATTAAATGGGCATCCTTATCCCATGGTTCTTCAAGATCCAGGAATAGCACAGTGCAAGTTCTGTGCTGAAGGTCTCAAGGTGAGTAAAGCATACAAAAAGGAGCATTTCATTGGCTGACAGGAAGGCAAAGAACAATAGAGGTTCCTATGTAAGAGTTTATACAGTTTTCCCATGGGGGAAATAAGTCAAGTTGTCTTTAGACTCACATCAATGCTTTGTAACGGATGAGTGCATTTACTGCTGGACTCATGGACATCCTACTGGATCCCAAAGTCCTGACAGTTTTACAACCTCTCTCATGAACACATGGAGGACTAATCACTGGCTCCTTGGGAGGTGTCTTAGTAAATGTTTTATTGCTATGAAGAGACATCATGACCATGACTGCTCTTATCAAGAAAAACATTTAATTAGGGCTAGCTTACAGTTTAGAGGATTAGTCCATTATCATCATGGCCAGAAAGCATGACAAGCATGCAAACCGACTTGGTGCTGGTGAGGTAGCTGACAGTTCTACTTCTGGATCTACAGGCAGCAGGAAGTGACTGTACTTTAGCATTTGAGATCACAAAGCCTGCCTCCTAGAGATACATTTCCTCCAACAAAGCCACACCTGTTCCTTCAAGGTCCTACCTCCTTACTAGTGCCACTTCCTATGAGCCGTTCTTATTCAAACTACCATAAGAGAGAGGGGATGAACCATGTCCAAATCATAGAAATCTGATAGGAGCAAATCCAGGTAAACCAAACAAATTTAGGATATACAACTTAGGAATACTCAACTTTATTTCAGAAGAAATAGTTAAGAATTTTGTAAAATTCTGGCTTTGAAGCATAGTACTGATAGTGGTAGAAATTAAACAATTAAGTATGGAACTAAAAATTTTATAAATACAAACACTTTAGCTTTATAAATTGCTACCTCTGCTTGCTCTTCAAAAATAAAACTTATGCAACTATATTTTAAAATTATAATTATTGATGTAAATGTTTGCATTTCAAAGTACTTCAATCAAAAATTAAATAGATTATTTATGTTGAAGCTTTCCAGGTTAGGAATCAGAGGCACATAAAGTAACCAAGGAACACCTTTGATGGCCAGGGCCTAGGCAATAATTTCCATAGTCTTAGCAGTTGGTAGAACTTTTTTTTTTTCCCTTCTGTTTCTGGGAGGGTTATGCAAGTTAGAAAGGGACTCTTTTTATATTTAACTTCAACTGATAATTGGAACTTAACCACAAGGTCTTATCAACTAACTTTTAGGATTTTTATCTGTACCTAGAGCCTAGAAGAGGGATTACAAAGAGGCTAATGTGAGAAGAAGGAAGTGCTTGAATTTTCAGCCTGTGCTTTGAAGATCTTATATACCCTGGATCTCAGTACGTGTTTATTCAGCAAATGTGGACAAAGTCCTTCACCCATAACCAGGCCTGAGATTTAGTGCTTTCATCAGTCACTTTAGAGTGTGCCTCAGGGAGTTTATATTAAAGAGAATAAATTTGTATCGTTTCTACATTATCAATATTAGTATATAATTGTTCACAACAATGCCTTTTGATTATTTTATTTTCTCAGTAACTTGTAATGCATCTACTTGCATTTCTCATTTTACTCATTGGAGATATACGTATGAACTCATGGAGATTTTGACTACACGTAAATGACCTCCACAAGGTTCAAATCAGATAAAATTCCAGCACCGAGAAACAGAAATGGACAAAATCCCCCCACTCCTAAGCAAGAAGCTTTAGAAATCTTTATTTTATCTTCTTAGTTAATATATCTAAAATCTGACAAATTATTACACATATGAAATGTACTATAACTGAATCAATAATAGAAAAACTAGGTAGACCAGCAAAAGTAATAACTAAAAACTTCCCAGGAATGAAGAGCCAGAATAAGATGGCTTTCTGTCTGATTTTAACCAAATATTCAAAGAAAATAATTGATGCAAATATTCCTTAAAATCTTTGAATACATGGAAGCAGACAAGACTGCCAAACTCATTTTTATGAAATCACTATCAAGTTTAACAAAGCTAGATAAAAATCACCTTTATTGCAAATAATGAAAATTCTAGATTTCAATTGCTGAAACTACAAAAAAACTTACCATTATAGCTCACCAGACTTAAGGCAGCCTGTATATACATGCAAACATTCAACAACCTCATAAGAAAACAAATATTTTCTTCTCCAAGCTAGATGTTCTGATCTTTTCTTTCTCTACACACCTTTTTAAAGCTTATGTGGAAATTCTAGCTTTAGCTTTTCATATACTATACAAAAGAAAACTACAGATGACCCCCTCTTTCTTGTATCCTTCATCCCTCTAAAGCCAGTAGCACATAGATAAAATTGCCAGGTTCCACTGCCTCTGTGAATTGGACTCTAGTCCTGAAAACTAATCATATTAACAGCAGCATTTTAAGAGTTGCTTTCTAGGAACAGAAAAAGTCTTAGACTCTATTTTATAAGTTGCAAGCTTTGTTGTGTGGGGCCTCTCCCTGAGGGTATCCCTCTCTTTGTTCCACTGTAGAGCAGGCCCCTTTCCAATGGTGGAAAACTCTTTAACAATTATAGCCCTTCTAGTATACGGCTTAGCTATAATATTAAGCTTTTAGTGTTCCTTTTCTCTCTGTAGTTTTTCTAGTTTTTTTCTGCCTCACTTGCTCTACTTCATTGTAGAACTGCATCAATATTATCAACAATAATAATTCCAGAGACTCAAATTACACAATTTTGAAAAGTTCTCTGCTCACGAAGTCAATGCATTACTAGTAAATGCATTGCAAATCCAGGCTTCAGGCCAGTCCTCAGGGCTTTTTGAGAAGGCAGCCAGATTCATTGCTAAAATATCACAGGAATGGCCTCTAACCCAGTCGCTGATATTGTAGCCCTCTGCAAACACTTCTCTAGTTCACATTGACTAGAGCTGGACCTCTCTAGTTCACATTGCTCTCATCACTATCTTCTAGGCTACTGCTAGAATAGCCTTTTAAGCTCTGTTTAAATCATTCAACTCTCTTTCTATCCCAAAGTTCCAAAGTCTTCCACAGTCATTCAAAAAGAATGGCCACATTCTTCGTAACAACAGCTTGCTTTCTGCTACCAACTACATTTAGTTACTTCTCTGTTGTTGCTATAAAGTACCATGACCAGCGAAACTTATAGAAGCAGTATCATCCTCAGGCATAAGACTATCACAGTGAAGAAGCATGGCAGCAAGCAACAGGCATGGAGGGAGGACCAGGAAGCTGAAAGTTCACACCATCAAATGCAAGCACAGAGCAACATTTTTCATGACAAGTAGATACTATTACATACAGGACAACAATAACATATTCTAGATATGACATCCTAAAGAAATCCTCTCATGAAAACAAAACCACGCTAAGGCGCTGTAAGTTTTTTGTTCTTGAGACAGAGATGGGCTATGTATCCTATGCTTGAAACCATGATCCTGATGCTTCAATCTCCTCAAAATTGATACAATACTCCATTTATAGCTGAATAGCCAACTGTCAATTATCCTCAGCACTTTGACTAGTTATGAGTCTCTGCAATTCTTGCTGACCACTGCAGAAAGAAATTTCTCTCATCACAGCTGAGAACAGTATTATTCTGTAGGTATAAATATACTTATTCAGAAGGCAATTTGATGAGCACATCATGTCTGTTCATCAAAATAGCATTAATAGCTTCCCCTCTAGAGCTTATGATCTCTCTACCCAGCAAACTCTGATTAGATTTACAGTGCCACGTGTGAATTATCTCATGTGGAACAAGTCTCAAATCTAATCCCAAATCATCTGGTTGCCTCCATCCCAAATTCTCCAGTATGGTATCAGTGTGCTCATCTTAAGTGGAGGGTCAGTACTGTTATGTAATGGGTTTACAATAAGATAGTTAATGACAATTCTCCTCCATCAGTTTGCCCCACACCTTCCATTACCACGAAGGCAAGCCACAGAGAGAAGGTTTGCATCCCTGTTCCACCTTAATTGTCCTATGCTCTGCATCCAAGGTTTTGTGGGGTTTTCAGCATCAGGTCTTAGCATGCAGTTTTGGTGGGTTGTGCTATGGACCTCACAGAAGCTGTGACTATTCCACAACATCTGCGCCAGTCCAAGCACGTTAATGCTCAGACATAGAACAGTGGCTTATAGAACTGCTACCCTTCCTGTGGAATCGTTGACAGGTAAGACAACGACATTGTCTTCAGTGGTATAGTCACCTCTAAGGTACTCAGGCTTCAACAAACTGACTCAACTGAGATCCTGTAAACAACCCTAATGAAAGTCATTGGAAACACACATGCACATACACCACACTCATGCATGTTCACACCCACGCACACACAAGCACGCGTGCAGACATGGGAAAAGTACGTGGGCTAGTTGCAAATAAGCAAATAATTGGCAGGCATAGAAAGGGGATATGGGAGTATAACAGAGAATGAATATGATTAAAATTAAATATGTTCCATGCATGAAAATATCATAATGATATTCTGTATAATTGATATGTTATTGAAATGTTAAAAGACACACATATAAAAACACTGAGAAGATTCATAAAGCACCTGCCATAGCTCTATGTCCCTCCCTGAGCACAAATCATCATGTTCACATGGACATTCTTGCATTCACCACAGACACAAGATTTCTTTGATTAGATAATATTACTAAATCTAGGTACTGTTGAGAAGAAAGGATTTTTTTATTATATTTTGCATTAGTGTTTGAACATTAAATCTGTTTGATAGAAAAAGTATTTATTGTACTTTTCATTCATAAAAAAATGCTTTAATGCAGATAAGAAAAAGACAAGTCATTAAAAACAGACTACAGTTTTGTGGGAGGAGAAAGAAGGCACAGGTCTACTTAGGATTAA
Source organism: Psammomys obesus (assembly GCF_907164565.1). Lineage (NCBI taxonomy): Eukaryota > Metazoa > Chordata > Mammalia > Rodentia > Muridae > Psammomys > Psammomys obesus. Next base: position 39,632,412 of record NW_026592118.1, on the reverse strand, counting down.
GAAATATTCCCATCACTTAGAGTAAGATGACAATACATGGATAATGGAAGGTGAATGGGATATAATAAATATATATGCATATATGAAAGTGTCATATGAAACACCTTGTTTTGTAAAGTTAATATATTACAATGAAACACTTAAAAATATTATTCACTGGCTTAGGTCAAAAGCTCAAGTGACAATACATCTTGGAGAAGGTGTGAAAAAAGGGAAGCCCTCCTCTATTCCTAGTGGAACACAACCACTTTGGAAATCAATCTGATGCTTTTTTCAGACAATTAGGAATAGTGCTACCTCAAGATCCAGCTATACCACTCTTAGGTATATATCCAAATATGCCCAAGTATACAACAAGGACATTTGTTCAGCTATGTTTGTAGCAGCTTTATTTCTAATATCCAGAATCTGGAAACAAGCCAGATGTCCCTCAACTGAGGAATAGATACAGAAATTGTGGTACATTTATACAATGGAATACTACTCAGCAATTAAAAATAAGGAAATCATGAAATCTGCAGGCAAATGGTGGGAACTAGAAAAGATCATCCTGAGTGAGCTATCCCAGAAGCAGAAAGACACACATGGTGTATACTCACTTCTAAGTGGATATTAGACATACAATATAGGATAAACATACTAAAATCTGTACACTTAAAGAAGCTAAGCAAGAAGGAGGACCCTGGGAAAGATGATCAATCCTCATTCAGAAAGGCAAACAGGACAGACATCAGAAGTGGGAGAAAAAAGAGGGAACAGGACAGGAGCCTACTATAGAGGGCCTCTAAAAGACTCTACCCAGCAGGGTATCAAAGCAGATGCTGAGACTCATAGCCGAACTTTGGACAGAGTGCAGGGAATCTTATGAAAGAAGGAAGAGATAGAAAGACCTGGAGAGGACTGGAGCTCCAAAAGGAGAGCAACAGAATCAAAAAAATCTGGGCCCTGGGGTCTTTTCTGAGACTGATACTCCAACCACGAACCATGCATGGAGATAAACTAGAACCTCTGCACTGATGTAGCCCGTGGCAGCTCAGTGTCCAAGTGGGTTCCCTAGTAATGGGAGAAACGACTGTCTCTGACATGAACTCAGTGGCAAGGTTTTTGACACCTCCCTCAGAAGGGATAGCAGCCTTACCAGACAACAGAGGAAAATAATGCAGCCAGTCCTGAAGAGACTGATGGGCTAGGGCCAGAGGGAAGTGGAGAAGGACCTCTAGTATCAGTGGACTTAGGGAGGGACATGGGAGGAGATGAGCGAGGAAGGATAGGATTGGGAGGGATAAGGGAGGGGGCTACAGCTGGGATACAAAGTGAATAAACTAATTAATAAAAAATAAATTAAAAATATTCACAAAAATTTGGAAATTATTTATTAAGTTATGTTAATAAATTAGATTGTGGTTAATAAATGAAAAACATTGGGATTAAAAATGTTACAATCTTGATAATGGACTCAGAACACTCACCTTAAAAATAGGTTTTAACATAATATTTAGTACCTTCTTTGAAGTATATAAAATGTTTAATGCATACCTTAATTTTATCTTTTGAAACAAAAATGTGGGTTTTTGTTTCCTAGAGTGTTGCATTAGTTAAGAATTTCACAGTGGGCATGATTGGATTTTAAAATAATCTAATATTAATTTGCCCTTTACATTTTTGGGTACTTTGCATTTCTGTTAAGAGACACCTGAATGGCTGTGGACAAGTTGTCTATATCTTGAAAGCTGGTTTATTCCATAATAATAGCCTGATCTCCCACTTCAGTCGTTGGTCTTTTTAACTTGCATTTCACACTGGAAGAGAGTTTACTGTGACTGCAAAACTCTCATCGGTGGAAGGAGCCTATGGACAGCTTTACCTTTTCTCCAAGGCTGAAATCTCCCTTAAGTGTTTATGGAGAAGGGGAGAGTACTCCATTCATATTTCTCATTCACTCGTATCTCTCCTCCTCCTTTATTTCTTCTCATTCCATCTCTTTCTCCCTTCTTTCATTCCCTTTGCATTATATATATATTATATACATTATATATATATATTATATACATTATATATATATTATATACATTATATATATATTATATACATTATATATATATATTATATACATTATATATATATATATATATCCTTGTATGTATACATATACAAGGCTATAACATTCAGGGAACTTCCTTTTATGCTCTTTACACATATTCTATTATGAGAATACAGTATGTTATTTCAAGGATAAACACTTTTCAGCTAAGAATATTACTTTTTATTAAATTACTCATGTTACATCCTGGTCCTACCCTCTGTCTCTCTTCTTCCCAATCCTTGTTCCCTAATCCTGAGAAAGGGGGAACCCTCCTTCCTTGCTAACTAACCTCAGGCCATCAAGTCTCATTAGAACTCCCTGCATCCTCTTCCCTTGTGGTCTGGCAAGTTCACCTCATCTGAGGTAAGTAATCAAAGAGCAGGCAACAGAGTTCATATCAGAGACAGCACCTGGCCCCCTTACTAAATGGTCTACATGGAAACTGAGCTGCCTATTGGCTACATCTGAACAGGGAGCCTGGGTCCTCTCTAAGCATATTCCTTAAATTCAATCCAGCTCTTTCTCAGAAAATGGGGAACAGCTCTACTTCAAGGCCCAGCTATACCATTCCTGGGCCATATACCCAAATGCTCACCATAGCTCATGGACATTTACCCAACTGGATTCACAGAGGCTTTATTCTTGATAGCCAGAAACTTGAAACAACCCAGATGTCTCTCCATCAAAGAATCGATAAAGAAATCGTGGCACATCTACACAGTGGAATACCACTCAGCTATTAAAAGCAAGGAAATCATGAAATTTGCAGGCTAAGAATAGTCTTATTGGAAAAGTAAGGGCAGGCATTTTCCCCTATCACTTCTTATAACATTTTCTCTTTCAAGCTTGATTTGTAATTCATTCTCTGCCCCTTTGAGGCCTGTACAAATCATTTTAAAAGCCTCTTGCCAGTTTTACATTCCAAAAATGTGTTTCTCTGAGGCTTGGGAGGCATCTCTTTGGCATTTAAGCATCAAGGGAGGCAGCAAACCTCCTTCCCACATTCTGTGAATGGATGGGAACCTTACTGGAGGTGCATCACTCCAAGTTCGGCACTCCCTCCTGCCACGAAGATGTTTGCCTTAATTTTTATGATTCCAATTACTAGGCAAAATTATACTAAACCTCATGATAAATGGTTCTGTCAAGTTCTCTTAAGGAACATTGTTTACTTTGAATATGTGACTAGAATACGATCTGTCTCCTTGGCTGTGGAAGCAGGAATATTTTCTTTGGTTTTTCTCAGAGTCTGAGGAGTGTCCTGAGGGGCATCCCATTCCAGAGTTTGTGCTAATTAAATAACAAACTTGTTTTCTTTCTTTCTTTCCTGCCTCTGTGAAGATTTCTGGGTTCAGAAGATTTTTTTTTTATTTCTCTTTCCCAAACAAATATATAATGTTTTCCTTCTTTTGGATATGTGATAAAATGTGATTTTGGAAGCATACCCTGCACATTTGAGGCTGCAGTAGAATCTGAGGCTTTCTCTAGGCATGTGCATCTCTGTGCACGTGATGGATATGGTTACTTCATAAATCCTGCTTTGTTTGTTGGTGTTTTGATGATGCCAACAAGAACAAAATCTGTATACTCTCTCTCTCAGAAATTAATTCAAATTCTTAGTCCTGTTACTCATATTTGGCTTATTGGTATAAATTCTGAATTTTTTTATAGTCCCATCCCTCTACTAAGATATCACTGAACATACTACATTATTAACTAAAATTAAAAACTTTAAAATCTGATAAGGTACATAATCAATCAAGTGACCTAATTTGTTTAAATTTGTTGCCAGAAGAAAGCAAAGAAATACATTCTAACTACTTTTCTTAGTTTTCTGGTATTTTTGAAAAAGATACTTATGAATATTTTCAATTTTACAGAAATTTTTGTAAGAGATTCATTCATGTATTAATATAATTCTTATTCATGAGATTCTAGACATTTACATTCAATCTATCGGTAGGTAAATTTACCTGTTACAATAAATTGTGTTTGGGATATGGAATATGAATAAGAATGAAAGATTTTATTGATTTAAATATTTAAAATAACTCAATAGGTTGAACTGCCAAGTAATCCTCAGTTTTTAAGTATGTTTCTAAGATTTTATATTTCTCCTTATTACAAGTTTTATTACAACAAAGTTTTCCAAACTAATGTATTTTTTGCTAGCCTTATTGCTTAATTCTATGTGTTTATATTTATGGTGGTTTTTTTTTGGAAACAACAAGAATTTTATATAAATGATTGAGATGTTGCAAGCAGTTAATGGGTGCAAATAAAATACAGTAATTTTTGTCACTTTCTCACAAAGTTTTCCGGGGTCAAATTTATCAGAATATCCCATTGTTAAAGTAGAGCCTGGGGCTTTAATTCTTGGCCTCTATGTTTTTTTTTTTTTTCTCTCTTCTCTCAGTTATTAAAACCCAAGTTCATTTGGAAAAAATGCTCTTCATTAAATGTAGTGCCGATAGCATGTGTGTGCTTGTGTCTGTGTATGTTTCATACATTGTGTTTGCAGATGAAACTTCCAAAATACTCTCCAAACACGGTATTACTAAGTGGAATATTACCTAATTAATCTTCAAGGCCTGACAGCCTGGGAGGTTATCAGGAAATAATCATAGCCCTCAGGTGCTAGCAGACACTGGGTGCAGCTAAGTGTCTCTAATCCCCCAAGGGTATGATTAGCTCATGATAACAATGCTTCCTTGAGTTGCTACATTGCTTTCATGAAGGTCTTTATTGTTCGGAAGTGTTTATTTTTATGCAGGAGGAGGATGGAGCTGACAGCTGGGAGTAAGGAATGAATGTAGTTACCTCTGACTTGTGGTTCAGGCCACGACAAAGTTTTTCACTTAGAATGCTTCCCAGCCAAGCTACGTATTTTGAATACCTCAGAACCCTGGCTCTAATGACCATCTTCCATATTATATCATTGTAAAATTTTGTTTATAACCTAATGGTCCGGGTTCTCTAAAATTAGAAAATGATTCATTGTAGAATAGACAATAGATGCATTGATAAATAGGCCTACAATTCATGGCAGAAAAATCATGTTTATCAGTTTAAAATTATTATAACCAATTCCTAAGACAATCTGCTTTGAAAGGGAGAATGTTTATTTTTGTCTCAGTTTATTTCATTGTACGTTGATTGTGTTGCTTTGAGCCTGATGACAGCATGTGCCATTCCAAAACCCAAGTCCTATGGCTAAGACACAAGAGAGAGAATAAGAAAAAAAAAAAAAAAAAAGAAAAAGAAAAAGAAAAAAAAAAAGGTTACCTGACTGGCCTGAAGATTCCCCAGCAGGCCCAGCCACTCAAAGGCTCCACAGTCTTTGAACTGTATGACTTCAGGTGGGAGAACTGTACCCTTGTCCCACAGGGAACTTTGGAAGACATTCCAGGCCCAAGCTGAAGCACAAATATTTTGAATCATTTGAATATTCAAATGAATGCTCTATAATTTTAAAACCTATTATTCAAATTAAGCATAACCCCATTTTGTCTAAGGCACTACTATACAATCTTACAAATGTTTCATTAATGTATGCGTAATTCATCATTGAAAAACCCATTTTTAAATCTCTAACACTGTTCTTTCTTCTTTTTAACAGAACTCAGAAGCTGGTTCTTTCCTTTGAGAATTTTCCTTCTCAAAAACAATCTGGGACAATGCTTCATAGCCCCATTGGTCAATGAGCAAAAAATTGAGCAAACGACCCAATGACAAACAGTATTATTTTATGGGGAATTTGGCAGATTTCTGAGAACATTTCTCTTTTTTGTTTTTGTAATGTTTTCTTGAGATTATAATTTAATTGTATTTCTCCCTTTCCTGTTCTTTCTTCAAACTTCCCTGTATACCGCTCTTCACTCTTCTTCAAATTCATGGGCTTTTTTACATACATACAAGTATATACATTGTGCTACTAATTCTAACCTATTCAGTCTGTGTACTGTTACTTGTATGTATGTTTTCAGGCGTTACCATTTGACACCTCTCCTACTCCTGCTTTTCTTTAGCTTCCTACAGCTCTTAGTGTAGGATAGCCCCTCAAGAGCTTTCCCACATGCATGTCATGTACATGTTTGCCCTGTTGAACTCACATTTGGGCAATCGTGTTAGTGAGACTTTACAGATGTTGGTTCTAATAGTACCAGGAGACGCATCTCACAACAAAATCCCTGTTCCTCTGGCTCTTACAGTTTTCAAGCCCCCTCTTCTGCAATGTTCCCGGAGACTTAAGTGTGGGAGTGTTTTATAGCCATGTCCAAAAAGACTGGCCTCCACAAGTATGTATTTTGAGTTAGTTGTGGTTTTCTATGGTAGTCTCTGTCTGTTGTGAAGAGAAGTTTCCTTGATTAGAGGTACAGACTACAAGGAGCAAATATATCTGGGCACAGGAATCTTTTATGAGACTGTTTCTCCAACCAAGGACCATGTATGGATATAACCTAAAACCCCTGCTCAGATGTAGCCCATGGTAGCTCAGTATCCAAGTGGGAACCCTAGTAAGGGCAAAAGGGACTATTTCTGACATGAACTCAATGGCTGGCTCTTTGACCTCTCCCTGCCCCTCAAGGAAGGAGCAGGCTTGCTAGGTCACAGAGGAGAACATTGCATCACAGAGGAGGACATTGAAGAGACCTGATAAGCTAAGGTCAGATGGAAGGGGAGGAGGACCTCCCCTATCAGTGGACTTGGAAAGGGGCAGGGAGGAGAGGAGGGAGGGAAGGTGGGATTGGGAGGGAATGAAGGAGGGGACTACAGCTGGGAAATAAAGTAAATAACCTGTGATTAATATTAAAAATTATATAAAAAAGAAAGGAAGCATCACACACACAAAAGAAGTACAGACTACAGATATTTGTGGATATAACAACAAACATTTGTGGATTGTTGTTAAGGAGTATTCTAGATAGTTAATCAGAGGTTGTAGATCTTCCAATACCCATGACCTCATTATCATTGAGTGTTTTCTAGGTTTGTAGTACCAGGCATGGTTTCTTTCCTACTGAGCGTTCATGAGTCCAGTTGGAAAGATGTTGATGATTTCAAGGTATGAATGTAACTACTGTCCCCGGATGGTTATAATGGCTAGTAGTTGATATGGTTCAAAGCCATTAGAATTGTTACGATTGTTGTTTGCCTCCCTCTTTGGTATGATAGAATCTAATTCTTTAGGGAGGGGACATTCAGATTAGTTAAAGCTCAGGGATCTCTCGACCCTTATGATGGGCATAGTGTGTGCAGGAAAAGAAACTTACCTTCTACCTCTTGTGGGTAACCAAGTAAAAAAGCCCTGGAAATCTCTTGGAAAACCGTGGCCAAAAACTCAAAAGAGGACTTTTCATGTCTCATACTGGGGATTTTGTTAGGAAGTCTTTAGTTCTTGGAGAGAACATGACCCACTCAGATAAGAAAACTTGTTAAAACTATACATCTATACATACATGGAATTATGTGAGTATGTCATTGCTATTGTTGTTTTTGTTTTACTTAAACAGTTAATTCTAGGCTTCCTAGTGGGATTTCAAGACATCCTTAGTGTTATTTTACCTCCCCACTTATTTATTTAACTCTCCTAGCCTACCTTAAAGAGTCACCAATTCTTACATCTTTGTTACTTCACTTGTGTCACACATTCCTCTTTACCCACCTCATACCTTCCGTATTTACCCTCCCATTGAAAGAGACCCAACTCTGTCCCATTTTTCTTGTAAAGCCTTCAAAAACATTGTTCTCTTCATTCATCAGAAAGTAGATGGGTCACAAGAAATCTTTGCGTTTAGGTAGGGTTTAGATGACAGAGCAGATATTGTGTCTTGGTGGGAACTGGAAATCTAGATTTATATGGGGGTATACATTTATATGGGAGTATACATTTATTATAGCACCATTGTGTACAGACTTTTGGATCCCTTGGTTCATAGAAAAAGTGGCAGTTTTGATTATACCTTCACCTACACATACAATATCCAGGCAAATCCTACCATTTCAAATGTCACACAAGCATCTTTTACCTAGACACACAGTTTTTCATAATCCAATCTACAAACTTTTAATGAGTCCATTTACAATATTTTGATTTCTCATGTTTAAAGAATGATGATAAATAAAATTTAAGGTTATTAAATAAAAGGTTTGGACAGCCATAAAATTCCACAATAGGCATGGAACTTTCCAGTTTCAGAAACAACCTATGATTCTAAAAAGTCATTATTTGTAAGGGAGAATTTAGGTGCAGAGGCTTGATATCTAAAAAGTAAACAGGGAGTTGATGTGAGTAAAATAAATTAGAAGCAAAAGAAGATATGTTGTGAAAAGTAAACACTAATTCAGTCTTAGGAAATCAGAAAGGTAGTTCAGTAGATAAAAACATGGTGACCTCAGTTTGATTCCTGACCCCAAGGTGAAGGAGAGAACTATCTCCCAAATGGCATTGTATGGCCACATGCAGGATGTTCAATACATGCGTGTTCACATACATATATGAACACATACAATAATAATAAATAAACATATTTAAAATAAAGCTAAATGTTAATTTTGAAATATTGAGAAATACTAAATAACAAGACTGTGAAAAGTAGTAAGAGTATTTCAAACCACTATATTCCTACTCCTTGAAAGAGTCCTGGGCTTTGTCAATAGTAGACTATAATACACAGAAATACTGTTAAGGACACAATATTTTACAGAAGATTCACCATGAGGCAAAACTACTTTTTAGGATTTTGTGTACCTTAAGCCAACCTAATGTTACATCAAAGGGAAAGAACTATACTAAGTGCCTTCATTGCTAAAGGAGAGGTACAAAAATTTGAACCTCTCGAGTACACTGGCTCTGAAATATACCTGTTAATCCAGTCAGATGATACCAACACCGGTTTTGAAATAGCAATAGAAATTAAAACATATTTTTATTTAATATCATACAATATAAATATAGTTTTAGACAAGATCTACCTTCCATTTGTCAGGATATCCTTAGCAAACACTGAATTAATCATTACCTTTTTTATGCAAATTCTAACTTAGAAGGCTCATTGAGTTTAGGGAGCCTATAAACAGAAGATAGAAATTATTGATCTTATTCATTCTTACTTGGATCAAAAAATTCATAAGATGCCAATTTAGAATAGCAGAAAATTCCAACATTTTTAACATAGTTTAAACCATGTTGGAACTCCAGAAAACAATACTCAGAATTTTTAGGCCACATTTATCTCTCTTTAGTCCACAAAAATGTCTTGACCTCATTTGGGTCTTTAATTATTTTCATGAGTCTAAGAAAAGACGAGTATTTCGCTATGGTTTGTGTAATAAGAAGTCTTTCTCTCTTTCTGTCTCTATCTCTGTCTGGAAACTAAATTCAATTCAATTAAACAGCAATGGTTGACTTTATGATACAAGGAGAAGAAAGTATAGGTTCTTTGAGATTCTATGAGTAAAAAAAAAAAAAAATAATGAAGAAACATCAGATAACCAAAACTGAAAGTCATTCTACACACCACTAAGGAGTTATTCCACAAAATATCTGCATCATGAAAAATAAGAAAATATATGCATCCTTAGTGAGCATATCAACTTTAAATTTTTAGTTTTATGGTACATTTGTACCGTAGTTATATATGATGACTACAATAGAGGAAGCTAGATGGGTGCTATATGTAACTATTTTGGCAACATTTCTATGAAACTAAATACTTTCTGCAAATGAAACACTGTAAAAATGAGTAGATCATGAACAGGTAAATAAATATATCCTTAATATCTTTCTATTCAAACAGGAAGGATGGAGTTAGGCAATATACTGGAAGACTTGACATTTCTCTTCATTTAGCTCACATAGAATGGCGGGGAATGGTGATGGAATACCGGTCACAGTTATGAGATGATTCTCTGGCATCCCCTAGCCAAATGCGAGTATGGGGAAAGGCAGATAAAATCAAGAACAACTAGAGGGCTAGTAGGGAAACCTACTACAATAGAAGCTTCCTAAAATACGTTCAAGCATAAAGGTAATCTACATGAAATTGCCAAATAACAGAGGAGACGGTCTCAATTGGACATTTCTTATCATCAAAAAAAGTCTCCAGTACCAGGGTTTGGTTTCATATAATTGAATTATTGGCCATTGGGTTTTCATGGAAATCCCCAAACAATTCAAGAGGCTATTGTCAAAACTACCGGTTGCTCTCCACAGACTATAAGCAAGGCTTCATTGCTTAAGACAGTACTGACACAGCTCATTGAACATGCAGAAATTGAGTTGCTGCTTTCATTGAGCCTTCACCCCTACATGCTAGTGCCTTTGATACCCAGATGTACTCTGCATGCTACCAAAGGAGAATATAAACACCAACCCAGTCTACAAATTCTTCAGTCTACAGTGATGCTCTGCTTGCAGGTTGGGGTGGGTGGGAAATGAAGCAGTGGCACTTGGCCAGTGATGCATCACATGAATTGTTCCTCTAATCATGTTGACACAATTGATGGATAGCGGGTGGACGCTGAACATAAGAATTTTGCCTACAGACATGATATGAATTATTAGTTAACCAATTCCCTCTGAACTTGAAACTCACTCTGAAAACTAAACTAGTAGATTTTTTAACTCAAATCTGTGTTCTCCCCTGACACATACTTGGATTTTCTGCTGATTTTTGACACTGTCGTTCTGTATTTCTGCACAAATTTGAATCCTCCACAGAGTCCCTGTAGTTTTTCTTTATTCCTTCCTTTCCTTTCTTTCTTTTTAAATATATATTTAATATAATATATATTAATTTACACTTATATTTTTTTGTTGAAAATAGAATCTTTTCTCATTCAATATATGCTGAATACATTTTCTACTCCCTCTACTCTTCCACATTCCACCTCACATCTCCTCCCCTCTGGAAACACTCCCTTTCTGCCTCTCATTAGAAAAGAACAGGCTTCAAGGAGTAAATGACCAAATATAACAAAATAAAATGTGATAAGATAAAATGAAAACTATCACATTGAGGCTGGACAAGACAACCCCAAATGGAAAAGAGCCACAAGAGCAGGCACAAGAATCAGAGACCCACTTCTTTACATTAAAAACTTAGGCTACATTGAACTCCATTAAATTTTTATTTGAAAGTTTGTAAGATAGAAAGATTATTTTGGCAGCAGATTTTTTTTTAAATTCAGCCAGAAAAGAAAATTGTCCCCAGTTTTTATTCCTTATGTCACTCAGATACATTTAATCTAATTAAGTTAAGGAACAACAACGAAACAGGGTAACATTGGTTTCTTCCTATGTTGAGATTATAAAATTCACTTGGTGATCTTACAGTGTGTAGCTCAGTGTAAAGATTTTAGAATTTACATGTATATATGTATGTATGTGTCCAGAGTGTGATTTTTATCTACTGATAGGTTTAGGGCCTACGTACATGTGTTTCTGTATGTGATTTTAAAAGAGGCTTTTCTGAAAAGAAAAATGAGGGGATTATTTTCATTTGGCTTTTATATCTGTGCATGATTTCATTGTTGTTCTTAGGGGTCTAATGATGCTAATTCTGTGTCTGTAGTGTAGCTATCCACTGAGCTATATGCTTTCATATGACTTACACAAGGGTAATACTGAAATGCAAGTCTATCGTTTCACTTCCTTTAATAACAAACCAAATAAACACATAAAACTTTTAAAAATTTGTCCTACTTATTTCCAGCCTTACTCTCATTACACCCAGATCTGTGTTATCTGCATAAGGATCATTTGGCAGCAATAAAGTGGGAATATTTAATTTTCTCCTTTGATATTATTACTAAGTTTGCATAATTTATTTTTTTAATATTTAAAAATAAATACAAACATTTACTAATCGTTTAATAGCTAAAGTCAATAAAACAAACTATTAAGCATTTATTATAGGAAAATAATGCTCCAGTTTCGAAGCCCATCGAATTCTCATTTCTGGAATCTTGTCACTGAAAGAGTCTTGCATTATCATTAAATGACCCTTTTTGCTTCATGGTTACTCATAACTGACATCTTATTTTTAAAAATGGTGTGAAGTTACTTTCAAATGCTCTAATGCACTCCTAAGAAAAATATTTTCTTTCAGTGACTCCTAATGAACCACTGTATTATGCAGGGTGTGAAAGTTGCCAAGATGTGTAATACAATGAGAGTGACAAAGGCAAGAGTTTTAAAAAGCAATTTAGCTTGTGTAATTCATGTAAAAACCCAGAATAAGTCCTTAGGGAAAAATTAATTTTAATAAGCTTTTCTTCCTTCTTAAAGTCTTTGCCAATTGAAGGCACAAAGATTGGCATATTAATGGATCAGGAATTATATGAGAGTTGATACTGTGAAAACTTCTATTTTAGCATCAACATGCTATCCTGTACTTGAACTGTAGGGCTGGATGACTGGTTATTGCAGAGAACAACCATAAGTTGTGTCCCATAGAAGCACAAAACCAGGGAGACATCCCCTAATGAAATCCCAATTAATCTCTGATGATGTACATTTATTTACTAGATGATATCACTATTTATTCAGTGATTCTCATATTGATTGGAATCATTTTTAATGCCTTATTTTATAGGTTAATAGGTGATGATATCTTAACAAAAAATTGAGGTTAATATTTAACATAATTAATGCATCTTATAGAACATAATGACCTAACTGTAGATTAACTTTATTCATAAAAAGATTTCAGAAGCAGATTAAGGTTAGGTCTCAGTACGTCAAGAGCATCCCTGTTATAATAGAGGCTCTGTGTACAATCTCCAGAACTACTGCAAAATAAAACAAGAATCCTCCATACATGAACAACTCATGAAGTTATTTCAGATCTATGTGGGTTTTTAATGTTTGTTTGTTTATTTATCTATTTATTCATTTGTTCAGTTCAATTGAAGACCCCCTCCTCTTCTCTGGGTCCCACCTATTACCCTCTCTGTAAGTCCCCATAGGCCTAGGTTAGTTGACTGTTATGGTCTTGTGGAGTTCTTGTCCCTTTTGGATCCCTCTCCGACTCTTCCACAAGACTTCCTTAGCTCCACGGAGGATATGAGGGTGACTCTAGCTGAGACCCCAAGCAGCAAAGGATGTGGAGACTGAAGTGGCCAGGAAGGACTTCCAGAGGAGGGATGAGGAACAACTCACCCAGCAACACCTTCAACCCAAATTTTACCCTGCCTACAAGATATGCAGGGATCCATATGGAGTAGAGACTGAGGGAATGGCCACTCAAAGGCTGTCCAGCTTAAGAGGCACTCCACTGTAGAGAGCCAACCCCTGACACTATTAATGATACCTTGCTATGCCTGCAGACAGGAGCGAAGCATAACTCTCCTCCGAGAGGCTCTACCCAGTAGCAGACTGGAACAGATGCTATGACCTATAGCTAAACATTAGATTTTTGCAGTTTTAAAGAAACAAAAGCAGACATGGGGTAAGATTATCAATCCTCATTTAGAAAGACAGATGGGATGTGCATTGAACATATGACAGGAGTCTACTGAGCGCATTTGAAAGACTCTAACTAGCAGTGTCTTCAAAGCAAAGACTCATGACCAAACCTTTGGCAGAGTACAGGGAATCATAAGAAAGAAGGGGAGTTAGTCTTATGAGGAAAAGATAGGAGCTCCACAAGGACCAAATATACCTGGGCACAGGGTCTTTTCTGAGACTGACATGCAACCAAGGACCATGTATGAATGTAACCTAGAACCTCTGCTCAGATGTAACCAATTGGTTTCCCATAGTGAGGGGAAAAAGGACTGTTTCTAACAGGAACTCAATGACTGGCTCTTTGGCCTCCCCACCCCCCAAGGGAGGAGCAGTCCTGTTAGGCCATGGAGGAGGGCTTTGCAGCCAGTCCTGAAGATACCTGATAAAACAGGATCAGATGAATGGGGAGGAGGTCCCCCTATTAGTGGACTTGGCAAGGGGCACGGTGGAGATGAGGGAGGGAGGGAGGGACTGGGAGGGAATGAGGGATCGGGACATGGCTGGGATACAGAGTTAATAAAATGTAACTGATAAGAAAAAAATAAAATTCAAAAAAAATAAAGTTAAAAAAAAAAGAAACAAAAGCCAACAGATTCCAGCACTGAATTGGAAAAGTTCTGTGTATTTCTAAAATGCTTGTTCTTACTGAGACCATGACATCTAATTGCTTTCTTTTGTTCTCTTCTACACAGCCAAATATCTGGTAAGTTACTGCAGGGAATCTCTAATAGGAAGCTATAGAGGAAAAGCAGAAGGAAGTATTTCCACAGTATCACATACATCTGTAGGAGAGTGGGAGAATAAAAGTATTGCTTTAGAACCAGCCTTTGTGTGTGTGTGTGTGTGTGTGTGTGTGTGTGTGTGTGTGTGTGCTGTAGCCTTTTTAAGGCTCTATTAACCCTCATACTTTGGCAAAGTTATTCGCTTTCAATTTCCTCAATTCAAAATAAAGAATAATAAAGATTCTCCCTTCTCACCATAACACTGCATGATCACACAGTAAACTGTAGTACTGAATTAAAATAGTGCCATTTTAGTTAGTACTAAATGCTTAGGCCCCGAGATTTTAAACTTATAAAGTGAATCAAGCAACCTATTATTAACTGTAGTGGAAGATCCAGTATGTCAGGGCTTCAGAGTGAAGATAGTGTGGATTAGCCTCAGGGAAAAACTGCAAGAAGTCGGGCAGTGGCCAGAGTAGAACATGGGAGCTGCTGAAGCACTCCTTATATATTCTGCTTCTTCATTCTGGTGATTGTTACACACATTCATTCCTATATTGAAAATCTTTCAGGTAGGGGAAATCAAAGCAAGAACTCCAAGCACTACTTCCACACTCAAGAGCAGGGAGAAAATAAACACCTGGTGTGCTTACGAGTTTTGTTCATTCTTATCCAACTCAGGGGCCAACCTAAAGAACAGGGCTTAGTTTCTTTACAATCAATTTTGTTGGACAGAGTGCATGGAATCTTATGAAAGAAATGGGAAATAGTAAGATCTGGAGAGGAGAGGAGAGGAGCTCCACAAAGGGAGCAACAGAACTAAAAAATCTGGGCACAAGGGTCTTTCCTGAGACTGATACTCCAACCAAGTACCATGCACGGAGATAACCTAGAACTCCTGCAGAGATGTAATCCATGGAAGTTCAGTGTCCAAGTGGGTTTCATAGTAATGGGAACAGGGGACTGTCTCTGACATGAACTGATTGGCCTGCTCTTTGATCACCTCCCCCTGAGAGGGGAGCAGTCTTACCAGGCCACAGAGGAAAACAATGTAGCCACAATCAATTTCCTATAGAGAGTCTGACCAGTTAACCTGATCTAGATAATTCCTTCTCTTCCTAGGTGACACTAGGTCAAGCTGACACTTAAAGATAACCAGGAGATCATACTGCCAGGAAGATGAAGGCATAGCCAGTTGATAAGCAAAGCAAGCTGAACAACTGTGTGCTGCTCAGTTTCTACTTTCTCTTTTAACTCAGTCTGGGACTCTGGCGCACAGGACGTTTGCCCACATTTGGAGCAGGTCTTCACCTCTTGGCCATACATCTCTGGAAACATCCTATCAGAAGTGTCCAGAGCCACCTCATTTAGGTGATTCAAAAGCCATGAAGTTCACATTCAAGACTATCACAAGTCTACCCCTTGTCAACTTGACAACCAAACACATCACTTTAAATCATACCACTAAATCCACAGTATTCCAGTCATAGTCCTAAAAGGTTCAGATTCATTTCACAATGAAAAATGCAACAAATGAAAAATCTAACTTCAAGACACCCATAGTTTTAAAAATTTCAACATTCTACAAGGAACCTTTTTTGTGATTCAAAGAAATTTCAACCATGAGCCCAGTGAAAAATTTAAAAATTAAGGCTATAGAGGACACAAGGATATGGGAAGGAAAGGATAGGAGCAGGGTCAACCAAAAATAAATATGTCTTTAAAAGCCTTAAGAAAACCTAATAATTGAGAAACTGATTAGAAAAATGAAATACAAGTGGATATTGAATGGAGCTACCTTGTGTGGGTAGAAAAAGCTGACCCTAGCAAATAGAGGTTATTCAATAAAAATTTCAGTGTCGTAGGTGGGCTACCTCCTAGAAAGCTCTCTAAGGATCCAAAAATAGCACAGACTGGATGGAAACATCCTATTGCTTAAGGAACTCCACGATTTGGTTGCAGTTTAAAGAGGAACCAAGCTGGGATTGAGCTGGCTGTTTCATCCTGCTGGCTAGATTTTGAAGTTTTGGAGGTTGCTATGCAGGCTGCCTGGGAGGGGTAATGAAGATGATGGTCATCATCAGTCTTAATCAGATGTAGACCCTGAGTACTGCATTGCTGATGTGCAAAGCAAGCGGGACCCACTGGTGCAACCATGGTTACATGACTGTTAAGAAGTGTTGGAAAAGGAGGTGAACATGATCCAAATACATTGGTGAATGCATGAGCTTCTCAAAGAATAAATAATGTATATATATATTACTTATATACACACTTTTAGCATATGATGACACACAATACTCCAACTGAAAAAGGAAGAATAGATGCATAGCAGGAAAAAACAATCAGGTCAAACAAGATTGAAACCCAGCAGAACCCCCAGCACCTAATCTTCATGACGTTATCTAGCATCCAAGAAGTCTGGGCAGCCCACCCCTCCAGCTCTGCCATTTATGAAACACGTACCCTCTACCTTATACTCAACTCTACAATTTCATTAGCAGATGACACACAGTTCTGACATATGTAGCACCCTGGTGTCTCCACTGAAAATTAGGCTTCATTTCCACAGTTTCACACAATACTTTTTTAGAGACTGCTTGCAACACGTTTCATTCACTCACACATTCCTGGGCATTGGTGGCTTTACAGACCCTCAGTGCAAGCATCCCAAAACCCATAACACACTTTTGCATTTTGTGTGGACAATGTCATCAAATCCTGCTGCCACCTACAAGTGTAGTTTGGGTCTCCTCTACCACATCTATAGTGGCTTTTGTCTACTTTGGCTGAACCAAGAAAAACTGTATCCTATGGTTGTTTTTCAGCACAAAACTTCTTCAGAGCCAATCTCATCATTTCACAGGTTGTAGCCTTTAATGGATTTAATCACTTCCTCCAGTCACCTTTCCTATTGCCCTAGTACAGAACACAGATTTCTCTTCAAGGGCTTTATTTACTAATGATGGTGCTTTCTCCAAAAAACATTTGTTCACATTTCCTTACTCCCCATACTGAAAATTCTTCATATATTTCTGTTATCTCTCACCATAAAGCTAATGAATACCAGTGACTGTAGCCATGCTGCAGCCTGGATGATACCCTGCCTTGGATTCTCCGCCATCAAACAAATTACTCCATTCCTTCTGAGTTCAGCCCCAGCCAGTCAAACTTTCAGTACATGGGCAAAATGCATTCAGAGTCTTTGCCAGAATGAAACACAAATGACCTCTAACCCAGCACTCAAAACACTCCCCTTTCCTTCTGAAACCTCATGAGGCCATCTACCGTTAGTGTGGGTTTCCGCATTCTTGTTTACCAAACTCCCACTAAGGACACTTTATTCACAGCACTTTAAACCATTTCTGTCTTGCAACTCCCAATGGCTTACTTGTATAATATGTGTCAGACTCCATGCTAAGTTTCTGCATACTACCCAGTTTAATGGTCAAAACAAGGCTGCAGAGTATGTATTTTTAAGACCATGCACATTTTACAGACAAGGAACCTGAAGTGAAATCACGAATCACATTGTCTCACATGACAAAACCACTGAGCACACAAGCTCTGATTTAGACTCAGTTCATCTAAAACTGTTTTAAACTTTCATGCTTCTCTGTTATCTTTCCAGGGAGGATGTAAGGGCAAATTTCCTTAAGAACATCCCTGCAGTGCAAACTTGCAACCAGAAAGATGATAACTGGACCACATTAAAGTTAAGAACGTCCTTGTGCTAACAGAAAACAAAGAGTAAAAGCACAATCATAAGAAAGTTGCTATCCTCAGTATAAAGAATGTCTGCTAGCACTAAGAAAAAAGGCAAACAACGCAGTCAAGATTAGGATGTGACACAAGGGCATGCCTCAAAAGAAGGAATGGGAAATGTGGATGCTGTTTAAATACACCCAGTTACCACTATTCAGAGGAAGGCAAATATTTAAATGGCAGATTTTCACACTCAAGATGGTTAGAAATTAAATGCCTATCATTTGAAGACATAGCAAAAATCTGAAGTAGTCACACACTTGTTCATGAAAGTAGACATTGTTATCACCATTTTATACAACATTATGATCATACCTAGTAAAGTTGATGCTTTTTAAGCTGTGTCCCAACCATTTGGCTATTGTATCTGTACGAAGAAGACAAGCTTGTAAACAGTTAAAAAAGAAAGAAATATAGTGTCAACTAATTGAAAAATATAAAAATGAGAGTTTCTAGTACTACGTATATTTTTATTATTATAATTGCAGAATACTCTCTGTTCTCAAAGATGGTCTCATTATGTAGTCAAAGCGGCTTCCAACTTAGGATCTTCCTGCCTCTAACTTTGGGGCATTGAGATCACATGGGTGCATTACTTTGCCCAAACACTAAAAGCAGTGAAGGAGTTCACAAAGGGCAATATGACAACAAGGAAGAGGAAATGCCAGTAGATGGCTTTAAAGCTGCACTTAATAACAATTGTGATTATTTCAGGACAAATCATGCATTGCCCATACTTAGTGTTCTGCAGGTCACTCTTGTCAGCAGCAGTGTAGGTGTTAGCCTTGTGTCCTATTAACCTTGGGTAGTATGAATTCACCTGAAACTACAGAAAGGAGTAAAGCTGGAAATGGAAATTTACTGATGCCAAACTATATTTTTTTTTCTCATTTCAGCTGAGATTTTTTTTTTTAGTCATAGGACTTCTGGGACAGGGAGACATTCTTTAATAACCCAGTCTAATAAAGTCACTTGTCACTTATAGAGATAAGGAAATTGAAATCCAGTAAATTCCAGGGATTATACAAATTCCCAGTTAGGTAATAGTGAAGCTAAAATTGTACTCCATGTCAGCTGATTCTAGCTAGAAGCAACATTTACTAGACTGGACTTATTTAGGTTTGAATTTGAGTTATGAAAATCTACGAACACAAATCTAGAGCAGCAAAAGATCCATAAAGCTTTAAAGGAAATCAAATTCTTAACCTCATGTTAACTACTTATAGTAGATATTTAATTGATTTCTTTAAAATTTTACTTACATGAGTATATTCTATCAGGTTGGTAATAATGTTGCGAAGACAACAGGGATGGCTTTGATTGTATGAGGTATCTCATGATGGTGATTAAAAGCTATCTGGATACACTTTAAAACAAAGACAAAATACTATTTCATTATCAAACATGAAAATCTATCAAACCAGGTCACTCAAGAGAATATCTGTGAGCTGTCTCAGCTCTGGCTGAGAGATGATTTCTACATGAAGTCATTTAAAATACAAACTAATGTATATATACAGATATATATCTGTATCTGTGTCATCTATTTCTATATTTTTTTCCTTTTCTGAGAGACAGGAATATTATAAAAACAAATAACTACAAACAGATGAAGGTATACACACACTTATAGCAATATAGAGCCTTCCAGAAGTCTTTAGCATCTGTTACTTTTATGGAGGATGTTGCAAAACTGCCAAGATAGTAGGTCAAGGTAATCCACAAGGTGATTCTTAAATTGCTTAGCTCTCACCTGCTCTAAATTGCTATTAACCACGCCTCACGAGAGAAAACATAGCTTAATAGAATTTTTTTTCATTATTTTCCAAATTCCTTGGATGAGTTTGTCACATTGACTAAACTACTTTTCAGATAAATATTAGACACATAGACAGTACTTTAATATAGTAAAATGTGACGATCATTTGACATCCCTAGTTGTTTTTGATTCTAAAATGTTCTAAAGATGATACCTAAATAGACAGATTAATAATTTAGGAAATAGCTTTGCTTACATTTTTACTGTAGTGCTTAGCATTTTAGTGTTCAAATAATGAAAAATGTTCAGTATCCATGAAGTAAATTTTCATTAACATCAGAAACTCTTATTTGAGTATATTCTTACTGCATATCAAATTTCTTAGGTAAACACATAACTTCCCAAAGCCAATAGATGGATAAGAAGAATAAATACCAAATGTTAGAGTTGCTAAGATCTTAGTAAATAAAAATAATCTCTTAGGCATGTATGAAATTTATGTGAACAAAATTTAGGGATGATTTCAGTCTTTTTAATGCCATGAGATTTATAGCCTGGTCTGCCATCTCTGATAATCAAGATCAGTTTGAGGACAGCTTGCTGGGATAGAACAGCTTGGTTTCATACTAAGTATCTGATGTTAGGAAAGTAAATAGAAAACGGGAAGGCCAACCTTGTGGCCAAAGTTAAGAGAATGATTCAGTCACTTAAATATAAAGTCATTTAAAAAGATTGGAACTAAGTTAAAATTGATTAGGAAGGTTGAGCTATGAACATTTCAATAAGAGTAGAAACAGTTCCATGTGTTTTTCTTCAATTAAAATTAAAACATATCAAAGAAACTTGTCAATAGTATCAAATCATGAAACATGGAAGTTACATTTGTTCATTAAGTTATTTTCATGCTTCTTTTCCTGTGAGAAGGGATGAAAATTAAAATAAGGTATCATTCATAAAGAAAATTGGGGAAAAGGCATACTGAAAAACTTAAAGTATCAACTGAGTATCTGAAAAGTATAAACCATGACCCAGGATTATAAGAAAAGTCATTCATCATGTTGCCTCCGTTCTAATAGTCATACGCCTGAGATAGAATGTTAAGGTCACCACTTGACATAGAAGAAATTGGAAACCACCAGTGAGAAATGTTCATGAGGTCAGTGAACACCAGAATTAACGACGGTGTGCATATCTGCACGTAGAAGATGAGGCAATAACGCCATTTGAGGTTACATTTATAAACTCAGCCCAAAGCTGGGATATTTCAGAGGCTAGAAAGGCAGATCATTATGTAAGAGATTTTCTTGGCTATTATCTTCATTCTTCCATCATTTCTTCAGCTTATGTGTTTTAAAGAGTTTCAAGAGTATCTGGGCTCTTTCTAGCTCACTCAATATCCTCCATGTTATGCGGCCTAACAGATTCTCACAGTTGTGCAGTCATGTTCTGGTGGTGTTATCTGGAGAGAGAAGCCTGTCTTTATCATCCAGTTGTGTTAGAATGCATTCAAACAAGCATGAATGTTCTCGCAACAAATTTTACATATATATATATGTATACATATTTTCATATTTTATAATCCTAAGTGCTTCAACGAGATTCATTGTTTAAATTTCAACTTGTTTAATCATATTTGTTTATAAAGTTAACCATTCAAGTTATTTTCGACAACTACTAGGCAAATGATAATAAGAACCAAGGTCATGTATATAACTTCAAAGACATAAATATGAGTGATGAATATTTCTTACTTTAAGATAGTCACCACTTTCCGAGCAGGTAAAAAGATAATACAGATGTATGTGTAAACAAATTGTAATGCTGTATTTTCTAATAATATTTTATTTGCTTTACTATTTCCTAGTGTGTTTGTTGGTTTTAATTTAATACATTTTCAGAAGTATAAAGTAAAGCATTTAAGCAATTTTGTACATCTTTCCCAGAGAGAATTATATAAGAAATTCAAAATAATTAATAATTAAAGAGTGGCTTCTATTTTGTTGTAGAATTGTCTTTGTTGCTATGTATTAATTATTCTCTAATATGTACCTCAAGAATAATGAAATCATAAGCAAATTAATAAAGTCATATCATAATACCCTGCCATTAAGATAATAGACGTACTTCCCAGTTTTCTCAGTCTGCATGATTATTTCCCATTTCATAGTTTATCAATGCAGGACAAAGGGAAAATACCAGAGAGAACATTTTAGATAGCCTAGCAGATGGAGTCCCATTTGTTTGTTCACACACTTTGTCAGAGAAGGAGATTCTAGCAGTAGGTAAGACCGAAATAGTTCCTCTACTCTTGGAGCTTTAAGATGAGGCAAGAAAAAGCCCCTTTATTTGTGATATTTAAGTTCATAAAAGATATGGAGCTAAAATTGTGAAGGTCCAAGAATGCAAAGACGTGTGTAAAGAGGGAATTTCAGGTGAGCGAACAAAAGGTTTAACCCTCCTACAAGTATGAAGTGTCAAGAAGAGTCACCATGACTAAACAGATTAAGTCATGGAGAAAGAGAGAAAGCTATAATGTGCATGAATTTATTGGAAAGGACTAATGACACTATATAGCAAGAAATAATTATTAAAATAAAGACCTTAGCAATAGATTTATTTCCTACCTAGACTTTATGTAATTTCATAGATGTAAATAGAACAGCATTTTCCTATAACATGGTTTGGTTTTAGACAAAAGAAATATCCCAATAGAATGTTTCCGTGTTTGGTTTTCTGTGTGTTCTGCCATACCTGGAAGGCTCAGAACTCCTAGAATCTTATATTTTAGAAAGATATCAAAGGATCAGAGCTATATTCTTTTTTTCCTTTTTATTTATTTATTTATTTTTATTTATTACCATTTATTCACTTTGTATCCCAGCTGTAGCTCCCTTCCTCATCCTCTCCCAATCCCACCTTCTCTTCTTCTTCTCCTCCCATACCCCTCCCAAGTCCACTGATAGGGGAGGCCCTCCTCCCCTTCCATCTGACCCTAGCCTATCAGGTCACATCAGGACTGGCTGCATTGTCTTCTTCTGTGGCCTGGTAAGGCTGCTCCCCCTTCATGGGGAGGTGATCAAAGAGCCAGCACTGAGTTCATATCAGAGACAGTCCCTGTTCCCCTTACTAGGGAACTTACTTGAAGACTGAGCTGCCATGAGCTACATCTGTGCAGGGGTTCTAAAAACATAGCCTCTTCAACAAATGGTATTAGTCTAACCAGATGTTTACATGTAGAAAAATCCATATTTATCACCCTGCACAAAAAAAGTCCAAGTGGCTCAAAGACCTCAACACATAACCAGACACACTAAACCTGCTAGAAGAAAAAGTGGGGAAGAGCCTCAAACTCACTGGCACAGGAGACAATTTCCTGAACAGAACACCAACAGCACAGGCTCTAAGATCAGCAATCAATGAATGGGATCTCATGAAACTGAAGAGCTCTATCCCTTTTAAGAAAATTGTATTATTTGAAAGTTTTCCATGTGTATACAATGAAATAGAATCATAGTCACCCCATGTTCCCTTTGCAATTTCCCCCAGATGCTCTGACGCATGTTTTTCTCCCTACTTGCTGCTTCCTCCATGGGAAACAAACAAACAAAAAAACAAACAAAATCACTGACTGCAAGCACTGCTGACCACATGTGTAGGGTGGGCATCCATAACTTACATCCTCTGAGGAAGAATGAAGCTGTTAGGGAGAAAGACATCTAATTCTTATTATTTTCAAATTTCTAATGTGTAAAGATACTTTGCCTGCACATTTGTCTCTGTATCGCATGCGTGACTTGCACCTGTGGAGGCCAGATGAAAGCGTTGGATCCCTGCAGTTGAAGGTACAGACAGACACAAGCTGCCACTTGAGTGCTGAGGATCCAACCCTGCTCCTCCTCAAGATCAGCAGGTGCTCTTAACCGCTGAGCTATCTCTCCAATACCGTCCTAATTTTTATAAATCCTTCAAGTTATATAAAATATAAAATTTTGTGTTCATCCTCAGTTTTCTCAGAGATAAATCACCAGTCTGTACAGCAGCCTAACGCTATACTTTCAAGAAATTATGTCATTCAAAGTACGGAGAGTGATCTTAACGGAAACACAAACATTTTTAATTAAATTTTTATTTTTTATAGTAATTACAGTTTATTCACTTTGTATCCCTCCTCCATTCCCTCCCAATCCCAACCTCTCTTCTTCTCCTCCCATGCCCACTGATAGGGGCCTCCAAGTCCACTGATAGGACTGACCCTAGCTTATCAGGTCTCATCAGGAGTGGCTGCATTGTCTTCCTCTGTGGTCCAGCAAGGCTGTTACCCCCTCTTGGGGGCAGTGTCCAAGAGCCAGCCACTGAGTTCATGTCAGAGAGAGTCCCTGTTCCCCTTATCAGAGAACCCACTTGGATGCTGAGCTGTCATGGGCTATATCTGTGCAGGGGTTCTAAGTTATATCCTTGGTTGGAGCATCAGCCTCAGAAAAGACCCCTGGGCCCCTATATTTTGGTTCTGTTGCTCTCCTTGTGCAGTTATTGTTTTCTTCAGGTCTTACTATCTCCCCCTTCTTTCATAAGATTCCCTGTACTCTGCCCCAAGTTTGGTAATGAGTCTCAGCATCTGCTTTGATACACTGCTGGGTAGAGTCTTTCAGAGGCCCTCTGTGGTACGCTCCTGTCCTGTTTCCTATTTTCTCCTTCCAATGTCCATCCAATACTAGAGAAAAAACAGAGAGGAGATACTTCAGTATGTAGGTGGGCATAGACAGGGATATTCTACAAAGGACTCCAATAGCCACAAAATAAGCATAAGTGGAAATAAAAAGAAATTCATGTTAAGAAGCTTTGGCACAGAAAAGAGAACACCACCACAGTGAAAAGCTAGTTTATGGATTGAGAGAAAATCCTGCTCATGACACATTTGATAGAGAATTATCTATAAAATACTGATGAAGTCAAGAACCAAATAATCCAATCAATATATAAGCAAATGAACATTATTCAAAATGAACACAAATGACCAATAAATGTGCACTAAAAATGTTTAGCGTCCTTAGACAAGGAAATGAAAACTGCTTTGAGATCCCAACTAATTCCACTCAGAATGTAATTAGAAATGTGAAGAAAACAATAACCAGAGATGGCCAGGATATTGAAAAAGAGAAGCTCATTCACTGCTTTCTGGCAATATGAGCTAGTATAGTATAAAAACTATGGAAATCAATGTGCAGGGTTTCTAAAAGATTAAAAATAGAAATGTCATAATTGGACTCTAACAATCCTGGTGGGCATATATGCAAAGGATTCTAGGCCAACATACTCAAGAGATATTTTCAAACAAATGCTTATTGTTGCAATATTTATTATAACCAAGTTATGGAAGCAGATGCCTGTGGGCAGAGGAATACAGAAATTGTGGTCCATATACACATGGAGCTTTATTCATGTAGAAAGATGAATGAAACGATGAGGCTGCAAGAAAACATATGGACATATGACATTCTGGTTAGTCACACTGTGTGCACAGCCTGGAAAGCTAGAGTGAACAAGAAGTGTGGCCAGGCTATGAAATCCTCAAGGCTTTCCTCAAGGGGTTCACCTGTTCTAGTGAGGGTCCACCTCTCAAAGGTTCCATAGACTTCCCAAACCACATCACCAGCTGGGGAGAGAGTGTTCAAATACAGGCACCTGTGAGAAATGTTTCACATTCCAACCAAAAAAACATCACAAAAACAGGTGATTATTTAGAAAAGGTAAAGGTGGGACTGAAAGGTCATAGGAAAGGGGTGGGGTAGATTTCTTCATTAAACAGTATACCAATTGTGTTGGTATATGACTCTCTGAAACTTTTTAATCAGTGCAATCAATGTGAGTTAATAAAACACTAAGATATTATAATACAAGAATGAGGCAATGTGGCACAGTAGTTGTTAACAAAAGGGATGCACCAGATCCCAGGAATACCTACCTGTAAAGTTGATTAAATGATGACAGTGTTCATAATACATGTATGAAAATGTCACAATGACATTGTCTCATGTAATCAAACTGTGCTCATACATAAAATTTTTAAATCGTCCAAATATTCTAAGAGAATGGAAAATTTAAACAACAAATTACACAATAAAAACGCATCCCAGAGGCAAGAAGAAAATACTATTAAAATTATTATTAAACTACTACTTGCCCACACTTTTAATTGTCTTATTTTTTATAGTTACTGTGCCGATGGGAGTTTATTGATGTCCTATTTCAAGCTGATTTTAGAAGCAGAGTAATTTCAAACATTTTTAGAAACTAGGTAAATTAGAAAATTGGGCCAGAGCAGAATAAAACAAAATGACTTATCAATAATACTACAAAGTAAAAGGAAAGAGGGACCAAGTCACAAATTATGATCATGACTCTCAATTTCCTAGTCTCTTTTGCGGTGACTGGCAAGAGTGTAATTTTTTCTTTCTTTCTTTCTTTTTTTTCTCTCTCTCCCCCCCTCCTCCCTCTTTCCCTCTCCTTTCTGTGTGTATGTATATATACACCCATATGTGTGTACATGTGTTTCAATGAGAAAAAATTGAAGGTATGAGAATATAACTGACATTTATGATTAAACAATGGTACCCTAATATTTTGCTATGAAGTAGGCTTCAGGTTTGGTGGGCATAGAATTGACATAAATAAATGCTCAACCTAGAAACATCAGGGAAAAAAACTTTCAAACAGAACTAATTCTTCTTATTGGTATTTTTGGCAGAGGTTTTAGGTATGTTTTTAATTTAAATTTGTTTTCAATAATAACGTGAAGAAATTACAACTGTTCATATCCATGCTCTTTCATGTAATGTTTTGACATTATATACATCATGCACTACTGTGTCAGTCAATTAAACGTGCTTATGTGCCTTAAGAAGAATAAACACAAATACAATCTCCGGACATTATGTCTCACAAGAAAGCTTCCACAGTCCCAGGAAGGTTTATGAGATGGTTAGGGTAGTTAAACACCCACAAGTCTCCCAGTGCTATTAGGGAGTGCGCCTGCGTTCACTTGTAGTGCGAGACAGAGCATGCAGCCATGCTGCTGACTGCACAGGTTTCAGAGATAAAATGGAGCGTGTGGACAGTTCAGTGCTGACTCCAGCTAAACTGCTTAATGAGGTAGTATCCTCTAAATGGGGTAGCAACCGGAAAGACCCATAATCTTCCCCCATGCACAGATTTTAATTAAATAATTATAATGCCCTTGTTGTAATTATTTATCAGTAACTGTGCTCCTGAGTATTGCCTCTTTTGCCTTTGTCCGTTCTGTCAGCTCAGCTGAACAATGAAGCATGCACTTGGCAAACACAAGGGAGAAAATGACTGATTCTTATTCACAGCAATGTAACACTTGAAGAATTGCAGCAGCAAGGCAGGTTTCTAGGCTTTCTTTTACAACCTTGCACAAAGAGAGGAGACTTCCCAGGTTTTCTCAACTGTGGGAGGACATGAGTGTACACGATACACTGAGTTTAGTTTCTAATGATCACAAGTCAGTATCTCTGAGAACATCCCGCAATAGGCCCAGAATGTACCATTTTCAGTTACCCAGTTACTTCTATGGCAAATCCTTTGAAGAATGCCATCGAAAGACTTCGTGTGATTGGGCTGGCAAGATGGCTCAGCGAGTCAACACTCCTACCACCACTCCTGATGAAGCTCCTTCTTCTTGCAGTAGGTAGCAACTGACACAGAGACACTTGCTAGCTTGAATGAGAATGTCCCTATAGGTTCAAACGTTTGAATTCTTGCCTGGTTCCAGTTGGTTGAACTGTTTGGAAAGGATTAGAAGATGCGGCCTCATTGGAGGAGGTGGATCACCTCCAAAATGGGTGGGCTTTGAGGTTTCAGAAAGCCCATGTCCTTCCCAATCAGCTCTCTCTCTCTCTCTCTCTCTCTCTCTCTCTCTCTCTCTCTCTCTC
>NW_026592118.1:39481000-39604609 GCF_907164565.1 Psammomys obesus | reverse complement strand
CTCTCTCTCTCTCTCTCTCTCTCTCTCTCTCTCTCTCTCTCTCTCTCTCCACACACACACACACACACACACACACTTCTGTCTGTGTCTCTGTCTTTCTTAGCTGTTTCTATCTCCCATTTGCTGTCTCAGCAGGTAAGTTCTCAGATGCTGTCCAGCAGATTCCTGCCCGCCTCCTGCCAGCCACCCTGCTCTGGTGGTTATGGACTCACCCTCTGAACTGTAAGCAACCAACCAATTCAATGCTGTCTTTATATGTTGCCCGGCTCACGTGTCTCCTCACAGCAAGGAAAGTGTACGTCACTAAGACAGACGCGCAACTGGAAGATATACAGAGGGTTACAGGTTTTGGGGTACTCATATCCAAACCCCTCAGGTAAAGGCTCAAAAATCTGTGCAGAAACGATAGTGGGAAGAGTGTAGGAGCTCGAGGTGGTGCATGTCTCTAAGAAAAAAAATATCCTCCAGACAGATATGAATTCCCAGAGACTGTGGAAGCATGCAGAAGACCTGCAGAGGTTTAAACCAGACATAATTTCAACCCAATCCTCTAAAGAGGCTTTACTTCTGAAGGGGGAATTGGAATGGTTAAAACAGCATGGGCTACTAATCTTTGAAATGAAATTATTTACCTTTTCATCAGAATGACCATCATCAACTCGGAATAAACAGACTTAAAGTAGTTCTAACTTCTAAGGTTATGAGAAATTAAGCAGACAGAAAGGTTCTGGAATTATCATTGTCTACATTTTACCACAGCGAGTCTGCATAAGGCTGCGGACAGGAAAGACACATCTCTAATTTCTGTTTGCAATATCTGCATTGCTTGTACAGTCTTTCTTTCTCTCTCTCTCTCTCTCTCTCTCTCTCTCTCTCTCTTCTTTCCTTTACAGCTCAATCATAGCCCCCTCCTCTCCTCCTGGTCCCAATTTTCCTACCTCTTCCACCTATCCTCTCTCTACTCCTTAGAAAAGGGGAGCATCCCCTACCAACACAGCCCAGCACATTAAGTTGCCTCAGGACCGAGTGCAACCTCTTTCCCTGTGGATTGGCAAGGCAGCGCTGCCAGTGGGAAGGGATCAAAAGCAGGCAACCAGCTCCATGTCAGAGACAGTCCCTGTTCCCCTTACAAGGAAACCCACATAATGTCCCAGATGCCCATCAGCTACGTCTGTGTAAGAGTTCACTCCACGCATGGTCCTTGGTTGGTGCTTCAGTCTCTGCAAGACACCATGCACCCTGGTTAGTTTGCTGTGTTGGTCTTCTTATGGAGCGCCTGTCCCCTCTGGGTCCTTCTATCCTTACCCCATTCTTCCACAAGACTCCTTGTGCCTTGCTCAGTGTTTCACTGTGAGTCTCAAGCACTTGTTTCAGCCCACTACTAAGAGGAGCACCTCAGAGGACAGCTATGCTGGGTTCCTATCTTCAACCTGAGACTCCTAGTAACAGGGTTACAGACACTAAAGAGGCCACCGTCTAACTAGGCTAACAGGACTCCTAGTAGAGGGATGGGGAAAACCAACCCACCCACAAAAACTTATACCCCAAATTTACCCTGCGTACAAGATATGCAGGGATAAAAATAGAGCAGAGATTGAAGGAATATCCAACCAATGCCTGGCCTAACCTGAGACCCACCCCATGGGAGAGAGCCAACTCCTGACACTACTAATTATGTTCTGCTATGCTTAAAGTCTTTCCTATCTTATACTACAATCACGACTATATTTTTTTTCTGTTTTGAGGAAAAACAATGTCTTTCTTCCAACACAACTTAGAAAATTATTTTCAGTCTTGAATTGCCATCATTCCTGCACTAAATATTATTTGACTGAGTTCGTGTTGGTCTACTTCTGGTCTAGCTAGGTATTCTAGTCTGTTCACCAGCCCACATATCTTATCTTTCACCTGCACCATTGACTTGACCATAGCTCTGTAGTAAGTCGTGAGGTACAGCTGTCTCCCTAACAAGAATATGTTCCATTTCCATACTGAATATCTGAGTTCTAAGTCTTTTCCAAGTTAATGCAATCTTCAGAATCAGTTTATAAAGTCAACAAAATGACTGCAGAACCCTCAGGTGAACGATGCCAAATACTCAGATCACATTGTTAAAACTGACATTTCTAAAATGTTGAGTTTTTCTATCCATGAACATAGAGTATACCTGCACAGTGTCCGGCTCTGGGTCTCTGCACCTGCTCTCACCTGCTTCCAGAGGAAGCATCGCTGATGATGACTGAAAAAACACGTATCCGTGAGTGGGGCAGAATATCATTAGGAATCACTTCATTGATTTTCTTTTGAGCTGTCCTATTTCATTCTGCCATAGGACTTTTTGGCTTTCCAGTCCCCAGTTCTCCTTTCTCCACAGACATCCAGGCATTGTAGGACATGGGTTCTCTCTTGTGGCATGGGCCTCAAGTTAAATCAAACATTGATTGGCTACTCCCACAAGTTCTGGCCCACCATTGCCCTAGCATATCTTACAGGCAGGACAAATCATAGGTGGCGGGTGTTATGGCAGATGGATGTTCAGGTTTCTCTTTCTGTGGCCTGCAGAATAACTTTTTGTGCCAAAGAGCCTAGAGTGTAGGTGGGAAGTCTCCATGCCCACACCAGTTCAATCTCTCAATGTTCTGGGAGCTGTGTGAATGTTGTCTTTGGCGATGGAACTCATGCTATCAGTTTTTAGAGAGTGACCTCTGTCCCAGCATTAGCCTAGTTTGTTTAGCTATCTCCAGAGGCTCCCTTGGCCAACCACTCTAAGGAATGTGATGTAGTCCCACCACTGGAAGCCTTGCCTGGTTACAAAAGATGGCCATTGTTCTCTATTCCTAAGAGTCCTCCCTAGGGCAGCCCTCACAGATTGCAGGTAGCTTCCACTGCACTAATGCTCCTCATTCCAGCTGCCTCTCCCTGAATTCACTTCCTCAGTCTTTCCCTGTCATCTTTACTGCACTGTCACCACTGGCCCCAGTGTACCTTACACCTGTCACAATGGTTAATATCTACAACCCAAGTGACAGCTCATGCTGGTGATAATGAGAAATAAAGGTAACACCCCTCCAGTGCTGGTGAGAGTGAAAAATTCTGCAGGCACTATGGAAGTCAATATGGTGGTTCCTCAGAAAACTGGGAATTAACCTACCTCAAGGCCTAGCTGTATCACTGGTGGGCATGGATCCAAAGGACACTACATCTTACCAGAAGAACACTTGCTCAATTGGGTTCATTAGAGCTTTATTCATAAAAGCTAGAAGCTAGAAACAATCTGGATATCCCTCAAGAAAAGGTGGTACATTTATACAACAAAGTGTTACTCAACTGTTAAAAAAAATGACATCATGAAATCTGTAGGCAAATGATAGCACCTCTTAACCCTCATGATAGAAACTTCTCTGTGCAGCAAATGGAGATTATTGAAAAAAAAAACACAATCAAAATGTAGGGAAAAAGTGACTGTTGGTACCCATCCTCAGCTGGTACATCTATGATACAACCTCTAAACAGAAGACTGAAGGAATATAGCAGAACAGGAGGGAGAAAGGTTCTAAGAGCAAGAGAACCAAGGAACATGCTTCCAAATTGCATTCCTAGAAATTCCAAGAAAGTAGTCTCAATAGCATGACTAAAATTGATGTAGTCAGGGACTACAGCAAGGAAGGTGGAAATATCATGAAGCCCAACACTAGACAGAGAACTACAGGGAGTGAAGGAATTCTGAAAGCAGAAGATATAGAAGATAGAGAAGAGACCCCTGCCCCAATTAGTTATTCTATACCAAGTGCCCAGTCCTGAAATCACGTACATCCAGATAGTATTTTAAGTATTGAGCAATTTGTATTTATAGAAAAAGAAGCCCTGAATTTGAGAGAGAACAAGAAGGGTTATTAAGATTGGGAAGATTTTTCTGAATGATGAATGAATCTAAAAGCCTGAAGGAATTCATTACAGTTTCTTATTTTTAGGTCATATAAATCCCAAGTGCTTCGAAGTTCTAAAAAGTTAAAATTTTGATATCTGAAGTTAATTTGGGTTAGCAAATATATGTTATTACTAATTTCTCTACTTACATATGGCATCTTTTTCTCTATGAAAAGACAAAATTTTCAGGACATTTTCTCAGGCCGAGGCCGGACATCACAAATACATGAGTAGAGCTAATAGTTGGGTCATAGATGTTGTTGTTATTCTGAAATTTTGCTCTTTTAATACACTAAGGCACTTGTTTTGTTAAGAGGAAAAATTGATAAATAATGAATAGTTTTGTGTTTCAAATTACTGACCACTTATAGTCACTTCTGATTATCAAAGTCAAGTTCTGATTATCATGTTTAAAGTTTAGTCAATCATAGAGTTGGATTTTTGACTGACTTGGAGAGAACACTTGCCCAGTATTTGCAAACTTTCTGTCGGATCTCTAGAATCATAAATAAGCAATCAAAGTGATATAATTTCCATTAATTAAATTTTATTGGCTGCATGTCTGTACTTCAATACTTAGGTACAATTAATTCATAATTTAATTCATAATGTGTTGGGTAATGATCAATTGAATATATTGAGCTTATGTATCATTTTCAAACCACAATTTTTCCTTTAAAATTTTAATTTTATATACTGTTTCATAAAAACTGTCAAATAAGTAAAGATATCTCATACAAAAATTATTTTTTCTTTAGACCATATTGGCTATTATTACAACCAAAAGAAGAAAAGTTTTTAATAGTCTTATTTCCAGTTCTAGTTTCTTAATGGTAGAAACATTTCTTCAACTGTAATAAAGCATATAGCATATTGTTTATGTGTGTAGTTACCCTAGAATAAAGAACGTCAGATCTTAATTTTCATATCTAGCTGTAACGTAAAACCTGTTAATCAAGTTTTTTTTTTTTTTTCCCATTTTTCCACCCTTATATCTCCTTTGGTAACTGCTACTATTTTAACCTCTCTGACATGAGTTTCTGCTTGTGAGTTTACGAATGGGTGACACCATTACGGGACTTGTCAATCGATCTTCACTCACACTGTCATCATTATTCTTTTGATGACTGTAGTACGCTGCTCTATCGCATTTCCTTACAGATTCATCAGTTGCTAAATTAGTAAGCGATTTTCACTTCTTTGCATTATTTCCACTGGCTTAATAAAACACCTGGAAGTACGAATGTCTCTAATATACTGATTTCACTTGTTTTCAAAGATGTATCTACTAGTCAAATTGCTGGCTTACACGGTGTTTTTGTAAACTGTACTGGTTTCTGTAGCGTGTGGGAGTTTAGTTTATGACTGACGTCTGGTTTTCTACATCTCGCTAGCATATTTTGCTTTTGGTGTATTTGATGATAGTCATTTGAGGAGCAGTTAAACTCAGTGTAGTTCTGATTTTTATTTCTTTGATGATTAATGATGCTGGATACCTCTTCACATGACTGCTAGAGTGTCGATGTCTTCCTTAGAGAAAGCCTTTTTAATGTCTGCATTTCTTGAGGATACAAAGTTGTATTTGACAATGTAGGCCAAATTCAAGAAATAGTAGTTGAAATCTAGATAAAGGCAGAGAATGTAGCATAACGGTATTTCTTTAAGAAAATGGTATTTCTATCAGAAATCTCCTTCGTAGATCAAGGTAGATCTGAATATTCTTAACTGAAAGAAAATTTCCTCTTAGAAACACACTGACAAGAGCTTTTCAAAAGTATGTTGCAGCACCATCTAGCAAATACCTAGTGTATTTACATCACAAACAGTTTGCTCTGTATTGGGTAGTGAATGTGTTTTGTAGAATTTATTCAGTCATAGAAAATTACAATTTATAAAGTAGGGGAAAAACTCCTAAATGTAATTAATAGGAGATGATTGTTT
The DNA here is from genome assembly GCF_907164565.1 of Psammomys obesus. Lineage (NCBI taxonomy): Eukaryota > Metazoa > Chordata > Mammalia > Rodentia > Muridae > Psammomys > Psammomys obesus. The sequence continues at coordinate 39,598,741 of NW_026592118.1, read as the reverse complement.
ATTTATGTTGTTAAGCTCAGCTTGCTTAATGCATATACCTATGCATTAACAGAAATTTTGCATGTTTTTCTTTTGAACAAAGCTCCTTGAGTAACATTTTAATATTGTGTACTAGCATTTAATACCCCCAGTTGATTTTACATCATTAGCTTATTGACAACATGAACTTATAGCCATGTGTTCTATATCTAGGCGTTACGGTAAAATGAAAAATTAATAAACCAACTTTTAAATTAATTTTTAATTAGCTGTTCATTTCAGAATGATTTTAATATGTGACTCAAGCTGGCACGAAATTTGTGTGCTTTCTGTTCCATCTCTTGAGTGATAGGCTTACAGGCATGTGCCACCATGCCTGGCAACTTCTTATTCTATAACACTATTTCTGATGGCAGGGCAGACAGCTTATTAAATGGAAGAGAGCAGTGTATGTACAGAAACACGAGTTTGGAGATAAATCGATCTACTATATTTATAACTCTTGGCAAATTATATAATGTCCCTGAATCTCAGTTTCCTGGGCATTAACATTTCAGCAATGACAACAACAGCAATAAGGTCATTAAGAAAATATGTTAGTTCAGAATATAATTCAATGAATAATTTTTTTCACAGTCTATTTTTAACTCAGTTTGTTTTCTTTCTAACTTACAGGTAAACATTTTAAGACTATAAGCAAAAAATAATAGTAATTTTAAAATACACAATTGGTAGAGATTGACTTGGCTCATTTTGTCTTATTTCTAAAAAAAAAAAAAAAGAAAGAAAGAAACAAAAAGAAATACTAGCCTTTGTGTTCCAGTATTTGAACATAATCAATGATATAAAATAGTCATTTCTGTCACCTCATAAAAGGAAACTACCTTAATTACTAAATTTTTTAAAATTTTCAAGTTGTCTAAGTTAATAATGACATCTAGACAAACCAAATTCAAAAGAAAAATAAAGGCTGATTTCTAACAGTCCATGGTAAACGTACCAAGATACATCTGATGAATTTAAGTCAAAGATTTCCCCACAAAGCAAACGTACAAACAAGCACACACACAAACAATTTCTCTTTTAACGCACAAGCAGCTCTGGGGGTCTGAACTGCTAGCTGGTTTGAGGCTTCTGACGAGGCAGGGTCAGAAGCGTAATGTCAGCCTGTCAGCTATCACATTTCTCCAGCGCAGGTTTGGGTTACTCCGGGCAGGGAATGGCCTGCTGGATGTTGACAGCCCCGTCACTGCCAGGAATTTTAGAGTAGCTAAAGGATTCAAACAGTAACCTTTTCATTTAACACTGAAAGAGACTGCCTGAAACCCAAAGCTTGGGAAACACCAGAAAGGGCTACACTTTGGTCCAAGGTTTAGGTCTGATTTTATTTAAATATATTAAGCACTGTGCTTTTAAAATAGGAAACGATAACTGACTTCACCCAGGACATTGTTTACAAACACTAGTTATCGGTGAAGGATCCTGAGATCAAAACTCCGATTCAACTGTTGTACCTACTGCATTCGGGTCCAAGCAACAGCATTCTGATGACATAGGGACGAAACGGGACATTTTTATCACTGGCCGTATAAAAGTGACAGGAAGAAATTAGCAGTAAAGGCTTTGTAGAACAGGGTGGCCTCTTGGGTATAACCAAATGACCCCTGAGAAACAGCCAGTGTACTTCAGTCCTCGAACACCATGCTTTGTTGGGTTATTCCAGACATTACACGCAATGCGTTGTTTAGTTGCACCCGTGGACACCATTAAAGGCATCACAGTGTGGCACCGATTCAGCAAGTTTGACTCGGAACATGCCAGCTGGAGAATATTACGGGGGAAAATCCGTTTTCAATTTCTGCTTAATGTTCTGGTGAAGATAATCTTAGTCACATCTGTGAAGATATTTACCTTCCGAGTGGCAAAACTTCTGCTCAGTCTATAGGTGCAAAAATTCCACAGTTTCGCATTCCTTCTTTCCTATTCGGTTTTCACACTCTGTCCTAACTCTTCACTGATGCACATAAGCATCGTGTGTTTCTTTTACTTATAGTTCATTAACCTTAACCTGACATTTGTGGGGTTTACTGGAGCAACAAAAGTGTCATTGTAGGCAAGAATTGGACAAACACCAAGTGTTTTGCCATTACTTCCCTTCGCATTTTGTGCCCGTCACAGCCTCATGGTGGTTGTTCATAAGAACTGCTGTGTCTTCTTTAAAAAGCGCTGTATCTTTCGGGCTTACCATTAAAATAATTTTCATTTGCTTTGTTTCCCCAATCATTAAAATCTACCCAGAGGATTCCACCTTGTGTATGGAGCATGCCTACCCCACTAAGAGCTGCTCCTTATTTAACTCACTGTTAGATCACCCCATGGCTTGAGAATTCTTTTAATCTCTTTTCCATTTATAACTGTACTGCTTGACCTTTTTCAGCAAGGTGTCTTGTATATAAAATGTCAGTGAGCGGATTACAGACATGGGACAAAGATATAGTTTAATTAAAAAAGGTCCTGTGAGATTGAAAAAGGTTACTGGCCTAGATCACAAATATTTAATGCCAGATGACTATTTATGAGGCTAAGAGAAAAAAACATAAAAGAAAGAGAGATTTACTGACCATTTGTAATTGACCAACCATTAAATTTGCAATAGTTAGGTTATGCTTTTGATTAAAGCTATACTTAATACTTATGATAAAATAAAATAGTTAAGCTATAAATTTTATAAAATAAAAATTAATTCAAGTTCTCTGCAAGGGTTACTATATAACAGGATCTATAGACTTGGTTATTTTTAATGTCAAATTCTGAATTTTTTTTAAATCTAGTTATTGCTCAGAAGTCATTTATGTGCAGCTTCCTGTAGATAAACTATATCAAATGTGTCCATGCATCAAATGTTTAGTTATTCATTTATCCATCCACTCAATCTCATATGTATATTTAAACACAAATGTACAACAATTAAGCAATTTAACCACCAACTCACTTATAATACCAATTATTTCAGTGTTCAAATAGTCAAAGAGTTACTACTATGAAAAACTAGTTAGATCAAAATTATGGTGTCTTCTTGCTATTACAAATAAAGTTGCTATGAACATAGTTGAGCAAATGTCCTTGTTGTGTACTTGAGCATCTTTTGGATATATGCCTAGAAATGGTATGGCTGGATTTTGAGGTAGAACTAAGATGTCCCTTAGTTAATGGATACAGAAATTGTGGTACATTTACACAATGGAATACTATTCAGCAACTAAAAACAAGGAAATCATGAAATTTGCATGCAATGGTGAGACCTAGAAAAGATCAATCCTGAGTGAGGCATCCCAGAAGCAGAAAGACACACATGGTATATACTCACTTATAAGTGGATACAAGACATATAAAATAGGATAAACATACTAAAATCTGCCCACCTAAAGAAGCTAATCAAGAAGGAGGACCCTGGGTAAGATGTTCAATCCTCATTCAGAAATGCAAACGGGATGAACATTGGAAGAGGGAGAAAACAGGCAACAGGGCAGGAGCCACCACAGAGGGCCTCTGAAAGACTTTGATACCCAGGAGGATATCAAAGCAGATACTGAGACTCATTAGCCAAACTTTGGGCAGAGTGCAGGGGATCTTATGAAAGAAGGGGGAGATAGTAAGACCTGGAGGGACAGAACCTCCACAAGGAGAGAGGGTCTTTTCTGAGACTGATACTTCAACCAAAGACCATTCATGGAGATAACCTAGAACCGCTGTGCTACCATGTAGCTCATGGTAGCTCAGTGTCCAAGTAGGTACCCTAGTAATGGGAACAGGGGCAATCTCTGACATGAACTCACTGGCTGGCTCTTTGATCACCTCCCCCTGATGGGGGAGCAACCTTATCAGGTCACAGAAGAGGACAATGCAGCCAGTCCTGATGAGACCTGATAGGCAAGGGTCAAATGAAAAAGAAGGAGGACTTCCCCTATCAGTGGACTTGGAAGAAGGGGGGTGGGAGGAGAAGAAGGAGGGAGGATTGAATTGTGAGGGGAGGGGGCTACAATTGGGATAAAAATTGAATAAATTGTAATTAATAAAAAATTATGGGGTCAACACAAGCATAAGTACAAGTATATTACACACAGGCAGAAGAGCACATATGTGAATACACACACACACACACACACACACACACACACACACACACACTCACTCACTCACTCAGCAGAGCCTGACAGGTGATTTAAGCAATGAGTGTTCCAGTATGAAGTACCTTCTCATCACTCTAAGGTTTGATGGCTAAATTTATCCACTTAGTTACGACTGTACTGCACGTGGACATTAAATAATACAAGAAAAATGATTATATTAAAGAATACAAGAAGAATTTTAAACTCTAAAATTAGGAGTCCCATAATACTGTCTAATAAAAATAGTGTCTATCTACTTAAAAAAAAAAACCCTTTTTACACTAACGTTCAAAACTTACAGCTTCCTGGAATCCATCAGCACACCCAAGCATTAAAACAGTCCTGGATCGCAGTCTCATATATGGAGAAATGACCACAAGTTTCTACCTGGCTTCTAGTTGGTGACTGCTTAGTACTCTTCTCTCTGATCGAGCATTTCTACATGAGGAAGATAGTTTTCTCTGAATAGAAAGCTTTGGCTATTGTACATAACTCCAAATTAAAAATTTCAAGAACTTAGACATTTCATAAACATTCAGGTATCTATACTTACATATTTCAGTCACCAACAATCCTTCCTAGTCATAAGATGAAAACGTACTTTCAGAAATTTTGATCCATTCAGAATCTAAATGAAATATTTCCACAAGAGACTTGGTTGGTAGAAGGAGGATGAAAGAGTGGTTTACGTTTACAATCATGATGCAGCGGAATGGGTGTTTAATTTGATAGGTAAGCATTGTGTGTCTGGAACTATGTTAATGGGAGAAATGGAGATTTAAATAAAAATATAAATTCATGGAAAGTGGAAGAATAATATATTTTTTAAAAATAATTTTAGTTACACATAATACATGTATTATGAACCAAGACAACTAATATCAAATAAAAACACTGTAAGAAAACATAATGAAAATGAGCCCTATATAGATAAGAGGTCTTACTACTTAGATTTATTGTTGATTTAATCAAAGACCTGATGGGAAGCAACTTAAAGGTTATTTGACTCTCACAGTCTGAGGGTAGAGTCCATCATGATAAGGATATAGTGGCAATGGGAACTTAAGGCATTGAATGCACAGTCAGAGATCAGAAAGAGATGAATGCTGCTACTCTGTTTGTTTTTCTATGTATGCAGTCCAGGACCCCAAACTGTGAAAAAACGTTGGACACATTGAGGTTAGCCCTACCAGAGTCAGTTACCTCAATATAGAGAGACGTTCAGACACTAGTAGAAGTTTTTCCTAGGTGATTCTGTGGGTTCTCAACTTGACAATCAATATGATCGATCACAATGGATGATTTTGATGAGCAGTATGGGAGTATAGGAGGCAAGTCTCAGAGAAGATGAGACCAGAGAAGTGCCAAAGCCTTCAAGAGAAGCAGCGTCAATACAACGTTATGGCCTGGAGATCCACCATCTGCACATAGGTAGCCTCAGTGCTATAAATAATAGAACCATCATGGGAAAGATTAGAAGGGTCGACAACCAAGAATTTGGCTCCGTTCCTTCAAATCTGCATGTAATACATTATCCAATACTGTAAGTTATGTGTTTTAAATAAATATATATTTTAAATAAAAATAAAATAAAATTATACCGCATGGTAGTGTATAATACATATGGATGGATATATGCAACATATCTATGTTATAGAAATACATATACATATATCCAAATATATAGATGGGTAGGTAATTAAATATTTGACTTGCAGTATGGATTCAACAAACTTCAAACGTGATGGTCTGATGAGCTGAAGACCTTAGGAAGTCAGAGCGCTGTCTCAATTTGTATTGTCTTTTCCCTTGAAGTTTTCAGTTGATTGACTAAGCCTGCTCTCATAGTAAAGCATAGTTTCTTGTTGAAAGTCTGCTGACTTAAATGTTAAGACTATCCAAAGAAAGTACTGCATAGCAACATGCTGACTAATATTTAGCAGCACTACTGGATACCTTACCATTGTGATGGATAATATTGACTGTCAAGTTGAGAACCCACAGGATCACCTAGGAGAAATTTATGCTCATATCTGCAAGGTCTCTCTAGATTGAGGTGACTGACCTTGGTAGACTTTTCACAGGTTGGGGTCCAGGACTGCATACATAGAAAAACAAACAGAGTAGCAGCATTCATCTCTTTCTGCTTTCCGACTGTGCATTCAATGCCTTATGCTCCCATTGCTATGATGATGGACTCTACCCTCAAACTGTGAGAGTCAAATAACCTTTAATTTGCTTCCTGTCAGGTCTTTGATTAGATCACCAATAAATCTAAGTAGGAAGACTTCTTATGTATATAAGGTTCATTTTCATTAAATTTTCTTTCACTGTTTTTATTTGATATTAGTTGTTTATGTATTATTAGTATTAACAATATTTGAACTAAAATTGAAAGTAACTAAAATTATTCAAAATATTATTATTCCTTCACCTTCAATAAATATATTTTTATTTAAATCACCATCTCATAGCCAAAATGACAATGTGAAGACTAATGAAACTGACAAAGAAATTTAACAGTCACGATAAATAAATATTGTGGAATGTAATCCATACATCTGTCTCAAGGGTAAAGTTTCACACCAATCCACAAGATGTTCTAGGGGAGATAGAGACTAGATGTGAATCAATATTTTTAGCAACAGTTTCTGAAAGTTTGTCAAAATCAAATGAAAAAATATTAGGTTTTATACTGAAACACAATACATGTTCAGGTGAATAAATATAATCAAATATATAGCCAGACACTGTAAAAGTGTGAAAATAAAATAAGGTTTTCAAAGGAAAAGGCAGATCTTTTGCTAAAGAGAGAGAATTTGACTGAGATGACTAGTCAATATTTCCAAGATCTTCTACAAAGTGGGTGTTGTCAACCATAAGGTAGGAAGACCACAGTGGTAATTCCAGTACATTAGAGGCTGAGGCACAGGTTCATAAATTCAAGAGAGTGAGGTCCTGTCACAACAAGCAAAAAAGAAAGTAATCTGCTCTGTGGTCAAAGGAAGGTGTTTTCAAACCATCAAGAGACATGAACAACAGCAACAACAACAAAAAAAAAATATGGACTTTTATACCCAGCTAAATAATTAGTAAGAAAAAAAGTGAAAATGACATTTTCAAAGTCTGATAACTTTGTGCATTATTCTCAAGACATATTGTACAAAACAATTAAGCAAATAAAAGAATATTTTGAATACAGTATTAGGATACAGGAGGCAATTGTCCCTACAGAAATTTTTAATATTTGATAAAAATAAAGTAGAATGGTAAAAATTATACATCTTATGTCTAAAATATTAGTAACTATAATAAAAGAAGAGAGGAAATTATAAAATTATTTTTATATTTTAATATAACAAATACAATTTAATGTTTGTCTGTTATGACAAGAATATGCGTTGAAAACAATAAAGATAGCTGGGCACAGTGCTTCATGCCTGTAATTCCAGCACTTTTGAGGCAGAGGTAGGCAGACCTCTATGAACTTGAGGCCAGCCTGTTCTACAAAGCAAGTGCAGGACAGCCGAGGCTACACAGAGCAAACCTGTCTTGAAAAAGAAAAACAAAAAAAAAATGCTAAAAATGATGAATAAAATGATTTCCAAACCAGTAAAATATAATGAAAGTTAGAAGTCTTGTGTAGACAACTAAACAAAATATCCATGAAAAATAGTAAGCAAAAGAAAGTGCTATAAATATGTCCAAACATATACTAATAATTATTAGAGTGTAATTGGACTGATAATTACTAATCTACAGAGGGATTTGGTTTTGGTCTAGCATCGCTCCAGGCTGACTCTGAAAACAATGGGATGGCAAGAGTTACTGGGACATATCAACCAACAGGAAGATTATACTGCTGTTAACTACTTCTAGTCAACTTTCCGGCAAATGTTAACTAGACCTTCAGTCATCTAAGTATTTGCGCTAAGTGGAAGGGAACCAGTAACAGAATTGAAACAGTCAGTGTCTGCACATTAGGAGTAATTCTCCAGAAGCTGTCTCTGTAACTCTTACAGGGGCCACTTTATTCCTAATCAAGTTTATATTACTGCCTGGACAGAAGTTTTTTTCTAGAAGAGTATGATAAATATGGGTGCTTTCCAGTACTAAAACTTTCTTTATTGGCTTCTAGGAAATAGAATTTACTCTTTAGTTTGGAAAATTAAGTACAGGGTGTAGGATTAAAATATAAAGGAAAAGAGCAAGGTGAGCTCTGTGTGTGTCTATCCATCTGTATCTGTCTCTCTCCTTTTTTCCCTTTTTTTTTTCTTTTGTTTTAACGGGAGATGGAATACACAAAATATGTCTGAGACATTCTGACGGTATGCATGGGGATTTCTGACCGCAATTCGGGTTATAGACCACTAGATGGCACGGTGCTTATTTGCTAAAAGCAGAATGACAAAATCATCAATCAAGTAGTCCATCAGAAACAGGGAAGGGGTATGTGAAAATGATCAAAACACATTGTAGGAAAGTCTCAAAGAACTAATAAGAATATATAATTAAAAACTAGAAAGATTAGCGATATGTTTGTGTGTATGTGTGTGTGATCTTTCTTTGTATTAGTTTTTGACTTTTGGGATTTTTTGTTTGATGTTTTTGTATTGATTTTAATTTTTTAACAGAGAGATAGGGAGAGGGATACAAAATACACACACACACACACACACAGAGAGAGAGAGAGAGAGAGAGAGAGAGAAATTGTGTGGGAAGACAGGTAGGGAAGATCTGGAAGGAACTGGAGGATGAAAGAAATTATCAAAATATAATCTGTAACTTTTTAAATAAAAAGTGAATTGAAAGACAGGTGACTAAATATACATTCAAAGAAGACCCTAAAGATAGATGAACAGACAGAGAGAGGATAGACAGAAGGTATGTCTGTCAATGGAAAAAAAAAAAAAAAAACAACAACATGGATTTATTATTCAGTTACTTGCTTCGAGTTAAAACAAACTATAAAATGACACCAAGATAGTGCACTTAAGTGCCATTGCATTGAAGAACATCTGTTCTTTCATTTTTGCTGCACGGTCTATATGATTATAGATAAGCCACGTGGCAACTCTGGTCTTCCAGGTCCTATACAATAAAGAACTGAGTTCAAAGCAAAATTTACAGCTCTGTTGTTCCATAATTCTATTTGAGGAAATGCATAAAAACAATCAAACTTCTACAGGGATCTGAGGTTATGTGAGAATTAACAGGACAAAACACCTAATTCAGGGGCTGGCTTAACATACAATGGCAGACTGAGACTTTTAAACTCTGATGACACTATCTCATGTAAATCTCATTAGAAGTAATGAAGGAGATTTAACCTGGCAGTTCTGTGATCTTTACCAGAAGACCAATAACAAAGCAAGGCTCGATAGGAGATCATGAGTAAAATATTCAGTTGTATGTATTAAATGTAAGAATATTATTCTGTAATAATCCTTTCCAGCTATTGATGTGCTAAAGCAACAAACAATCTGACTTCATCTTTTGATCCCAGGAACACAAACAAAGTCTGCTATTCTGTTTGGCTCAGATCCCATTTCAAGCGGAGCACTGTATTCAGTCCCAGTAGCAAGCAAAATCCAAAGTTTTCTTGAAGTCATAATTCAGACCATGATTGCCTGCCACTTGGCTGGATCCAAGACATGAAGAAGAGAATCAGGCTAACTGAAGGTTAGAGAGGCAAAGGCCATTCATGAAAATGATTAGCTACTTAAAAGCCCCAGATAGGATCAGCTGACAGAACTGGAAGATATGTAAAGGGTGGCTAAATAAAATGAATTTCTAGTTAATAAATACGTTTGAATTTCTAATTAAAATGGCTAATATAGCGGTTTCATGGGTAGCATTTACTGTAAAACAATACTTTTTATCTACCTGAAATTTAAATTCTCCGGGCTAACCTATAACTTTAATTGCCAAGCCTGGAGTGTGAAAAGGAAATGTGTCTGCATCAGCAGAAGACGCATGGCCATGTTTTCAGAAGAAAAAGAGAGTGACACAATTAATGAATGAAATACCAAAGAAGTATTTCAGTTCATATGAATATAAGGATTTTATTTTTGATGATAGTCATCAGAGCCTATAAAATTAAAAACGAATGGCATGACACCAGTTTTAAATAATGTAACTTACAAACTTCAGCTGGTACCAGTCTGGTTGTATGCACACTCTCTTCAGCTTCTGGTGCCTGCATTCTGTTCCAGATGGACAGCTCCATGCCTTCCTGCTCTCTATGGCTTTCATGGACAGTTTAGGGAAGTAGCATATAGGACCTCTGCTCTGTCTTGCCCCTATGCAGCTGTAGCTGTGACTTTTGTAACAGCCGGAGATCCACTATTTCCCTTTTTCAGACGAGATTTGAAAGACCTCAAGTTGGTGGGTATACACTGAGGGGTGGAGAGGTCTGGGTATTCCACGAGTGCCAGGTTTGAATGAAAGCATGGAGGCAAGAAAGAGGAGTGTAGTGTTCTAGTGACTCATTAAAATATCTGGGCACAGGGGTCTTCTATGAGACTGTTTCTCCAGCGAAGGACCATGTATGGATATAACCTAGAACCTCGGATGTAGCCCATGGTAGCTTAGTATCCAAGTGAGTACCCTAGTAAAGGGAACAGGGACTATTACTGACATGAACTCAATGTCTGGTTCTTTGACCTCCTCACCCTCCCCAAGGCAGCAGCCCTGCTAGGCCATAGAGGAGGATTTTGCAGCCAGTCCTGAAGATACCTGATAAAACAGGGTCAGATGAAAGGGGAGGAGGTCCTCCCCTATCAGTGGACTTGGAAAGGGGCAGGGAGGAGATGAGGGAGGGAGGTGGGATTGGGAGGGAATGAGGGAGCGGGATACAGCTGGGATAGAGTTAATAAAATGTAACTAATAATAAAAATAAAAATAGAAGTAAATGCAATGGGTCGCTGGTACCTGAAATGAGAATCATTCTAATGAATATGAGCATTGTAGTTCATAGAGGTGAGGAGCCGTGGGATATCAAAGCAAAAGAGTTAAAAGTTTAACAGTGGGAAGCTGTGAGGAAAGTGTAAGACAACAACAATGGCTGACCAGTAGGACAGGTAGAATCTCCCGAGGAGTCATTGGTCAATAGCGAGTGAGAAAGTTCACAGGCAGGGACACCCAGGACATGGAATTGGGAGACAAGGAGCTAGTGGCCAGTGCTGAGCTCCCCTTTCCCCCCATGCTCACCCTCAGTGTAGTTATGAAGGTGTCTAGCCATACCTCTTCAAAATCTGCCCTTCAGACAGGCTGTAGGAGGCAAAAAACAGCTTCTAAATTAAGTCTAGAAAGCAAGGCACTCTGTATTTTCAACTTCGGGGATTATTACATTGCTCATTAACATATTAAATCCTTGAGAATTGCTGAGGTTTGGATAGAAAAGCATTTGATTCTATTCATCCCAGTATTCATAAGGATTCTTAGACCCCTTGATTTTTTCGGAGGGTTATATGAATTCCCTCAGAGAGTTAGTGCTCTCCCCACATGCTGGGGGTCTGTTTTTGGATTGTGGTGCAGGATGTTACTATGAGGACGAAAATTCTGCAGATGAGTTCTCTTTATCCATCTCTTTTCAAAGGTAAGCTTCAATGAAGTGTGAGTTGAAGGTCAAAAGTAAGATAATTTCCTCTCTGTCTATATTCTTAATAATCACTTTTCTAAAAATAATCCCTTTTAATTAATGCATATATTTAATTTTATAAAAGATTTACTTATTTTAAATGTATGAGTGTTTTTTCCTGTATGTATTTACCATGAGCATGCCTTATGCCCACAGAGATCAGAAAGGATGCTAAATCCCTTAGAAGTTGGATTTACAAATGGTTGTGAATCACTACGTGGGATCTGGGAACAGAGCCCAGAACCTATGCAAGAGCAACAAGTGCTATCAACCTATGCTTCCTCAGATATATTCTAAATGTGTAAAAGCATAAACTATAATAGATATATTACATCCAGAGTCTATTTAGATACCTGTGACAGAAATATGAGAAAATTATATATAACCTCTGCTCTGGAGAGCTTGTATTAATATTTAGTGTTGAGATATTCTGATATTTGAGGTAAAATAATTTCATTGTGCAGTGCATTATGTAATTTAATAGGGATAAAGGCAATGGGTTCTATGGTGAAAATTCAGTAGAATTTAAAAGTCAAGGCTAGCAGAATGGGCAGGACACATTATCATTTAACACAGGGAGGTAAAGCTGGTTTCAATAAAAATGACAATGCGGCAAAGAACAACGTAGGTAAGCATATGAACTATGTGAATTCCCGGGGATGCTCTTGGAGGAGGGTGTGGATGCCCACAGAAGTACCATTCTTAAGAATGAGAGCAGGAGGTGAGTTGGACAGTGAGGGGAAGTGTAGAAAGATATTAGGCTAAAGGAAACAGGAGCCCACTCAAAGGTGTTTGTAGCCTTTGGATGATTGGAAAAAAAACAGAGGCTTATAAGCTGAATCAGGGAAGAAGACATTTGGTAGGTATTTGATAGGTGGCTGTGTATACTTATGTTCAGCTATACGTTGAGTGGTGGTCTTCTGGTCTTGCTCAGGGTGTTGCCTGAGAGCCTAGTAATCAATATGCATAGGTACAAATCAGTGGGCAAGGCACATATGATGTGAACTTGAGGATTCATGCTGACCCAAATCCATTCAGCCCAAGAACAGATTCCTTCTCAATATTATCTCAGCAGAACATTTGAATCAGAACTACGAATACAGAATAAGGGACTGGATGCTGAGGATGGTAAGACCACTTTTTTAATGCATCGTTCTCTTATGGTTTGCCTTAGATGTGTTTGTAGTTCATTGAAACAAGTGGTTAAGTTGCTTTCTTTTTAAAAATTTCAATAACTCTGGTAAAATTCAATACAATATGACACAAAATATACCCTTCCAATTAAATAACTTTAGCTGTGTGGTTCAATGGTATTAAACATATCCATATTATTGTTCAACTAACCCTACTAATTATCATTAGAACTTTTTCAGCAATCCATACTGTGGGAGGTTGTTCTGATGCCAGCCCTCAAGATCTGGTTAAACCTATCCTTATTGGGTAAACCTGCCTAAGTCATTATACCTGATTGGTTGACTAAAGAGACTACACCTGGGCAGGGCAGAACAGGGTAGGCATAGCTAGGGTGCCTGGGCTTTTGAGGACATGGAATCGCGGGAAGAAGACAGACAGGAGGACGAAGGTCTCCTGGTGTGAAAAGGCTCAGATGAAGAATAAACAAGCACCATGGAATTATGTATGGAAGGTAGACCAGATGAGGATGATTAAAGTGGATGATATTGGATTGGGTGCTAGGAGATGGACAGTGAATTTATTGAGACAGTGTAAGTGAAATATCTGCCTGGCCCAAGGTAAATAAGGCAATTATAAATCTAACAGGTGTCTATGTCTTATTATTTGTGATAGGAGGGTTAAAAATAACACTGTGATAATCTTAGAGCTAATAATAAACATTACAGAGCTCAACATTCACTTATTAAATTACTACAACAACATACTAAAACTTTGTAAATATTAAACAATGTGTCATGCTCCCCAAGTCCATGACATGTATGACTTCTACATAACTATGTATTTTGTTACTTTTGGTAACGTACATATATAGAACATTTATTTATTTGGTAACTTACATATATAGAATATTTTCACCTTGGGTCTGAGCTGGTTTATTTTTAATGTTTTTTTAAATGTTCTTTAGTATTTTAGAAGGTATTTCATTCTTTATTTAAAGGTTTACTAAGATTCCTTTGTTGGTCAGGGTCCTCTAGAGAAACAAAATGATTCTCCACATAAAAAAATATTTATTCGATATAGTTGGTCATAAAGCAAGCCTCAACAGATACAAAAAGATTGAAATAATTCCTTGTATTCTATCTGACCACCATGGACTTAAGCTGGACCTCAACAACAACAGAAATAACAAACAGCCTACAAGCACATGGAAACTGAACAACTTGTTACTCAATGACAGCTGGGTTAAGGAAGAAATAAAAAAAAAAAAGAAATTAAAGACTTCCTAGAATTCAATGAACATGAAGGCACAACATACCCAAATTTATGGGACACATTGAAAGCAGTGCTCAGGGGAAATTTTATAACACTAAGTGCCTGCAAGAAGAAATTCGTAACATCACATACAAACAACTTAATGGCCCAACTGAAAACCCTAGAAAAAAAAGAAGCAGATACACCCAAGAGGAGCAGACGGCTGGAAATAATCAAACTCAGGGCTGAAATCAATCAATTAGAAACAAATAAAACTATTCAAAGAATCAATGAAACAAAAAGCTGGTTCTTTGAGAAAATCAACAAGATAGACAAACCCTTAGCCAAACTAACTAAAAAGCAGAGAGAATCTATCCAAATCAACAAAATCAGAGATGAAAAGGGTGACATAACTACAGACACTGAGGAAATTCAAACAATCATTATGTCATACTACAAAAGCCTATATGCCACAAAGTTTGAAAACCTAAATGAAATGGACAATTTTCTTGATAGATTCCATCTTCCAACATTAAGTCAAGATCAGGTAGAAAGACTGAACAGCCCTATATCTCCCAAGGAAATTGAAGCAGTCATTCACAGTCTCCCCTCCAAAAAAAAAAGCCCTGGGCCAGATGGTTTCAGTGCGGAATTCTACCTGACCTTCAAAGAAGTGCTCACACCAATTCTCCTCAAATTATTCCACAAAATAGAAACAGAAGGAACATTACCAAACTCATTCTATGAAGCAACAGTCACCCTGATACCTAAACCACACAAAGACCCAACAAAAAAAAAAGAGAACTTCAGACCTATCTCTCTTATGAACATTGACGCAAAAATACTCAATAAAATACTTGCAAACCGAATCCAAGAACACATCAAAGATATCATCCACCACGACCAAGTAGGCTTCATCCCAGGCATGCAAGGGTGGTTCAACATATGGAAATCCATCAATGTAATCCACCACATAAACAAACTGAAAGAGAAAAACCACATGATCATCTCCTTAGATGCTGAAAAAGCATTTGACAAAGTCCAACACCCATTCATGTTTAAAGTCTTGGAGAGATCAGGAATACAAGGCACATATCTAAACATAGTAAAGGCAATATACAGCAAGCCTATAGCCAACATCAAACTCAATGGAGAGAAACTTAAATCAATCCCACTGAAATCAGGGACAAGACAAGGCTTCCCACTCTCTCCATAACTCTTCAACATAGTACTTGAACTCCTAGCCAGAGCAATAAGACAACAAAAGGAGATCAAGGGGATACAAATTGGAAAGGAAGAGGTCAAAGTGTCACTATTCACAGATGATATGATAGTATATATGAGCGACCCCAAAAATTCAACCAGAGAACTCCTCCAGCTGATAAACACCTTCAGCAAAGTGGCAGGATACAAAATCAACTCAAAAAAATCAGAAGCCCTCCTGTATACCAAAGACAAAAGGGCCGAGAAAGAAATTAGGGAAACAACACCCTTCACAATAGCCACTAATAACATAAAGTACCTTGGGGTGACACTAACCAAGCAAGTGAAAGACCTGTTTGAGAAAAACTTCAAGTCTCTGAAGAAAGAAATTGAAGAAGATCTCAGAAGATGGAAAGATCTCCCATGCTCATGGATTGGTAGGATTAACATTGTGAAAATGGCCATCCTGCCAAAAGCAATCTACAGATTCAATGCAATTCCCATCAAAATGCCAACTCAATTCTTTACAGACCTTGAAAAAAAGATTCTCAGCTTCATATGGAGAAATAAAAAACCCAGAATCTCCAAAACAATCCTGTACAACAACAGATCATCTGGAGGTATCTCCATCCCCGATCTCAAGTTGGACTACAGAGCAATAGTAATAAAAACTGCATGGTATTGGCATAAAAACAGAAAGGAGGATCAATGGAACCGCATAGAAGACCCAGAAATAAACCCACACACCTATGAATACTCGATTTTTGTCAAAGAAGCCAAAACCATTCAATGGAAAAAAGACAGCATCTTCAACAAATGGTGCTGGTCCAACTGGATGTCCACATGCAGAAAAATGAAAATAGATCTATATTTATCACCCTGCACAAAACTAAAGGCCAAGTGGATCAAAGACCTCAACATAAAACCAGATACTCTAAATCTGCTAGAAGAAAAAGTGGGGAAGAGCCTAGAACTCATTGGCACAGGAGACAACTTCCTGAACAGAACACCAACAGCACAGGCTCTAAGAGCAACAATCAATAAATGGGACCTCATGAAACTGAACAGCTTCTGTAAAGCAAAGGACACTGTCATCAAAACAAAACGACTGCCTAGAGATTGGGAAAGAATCTTCACTAACCCTTTATCTGACAGAGGACTAATATCGAGTATATACAAAGAACTAAAGAAGCTGACAAGCAGCAAACCAAGTAATCCAATTAAAAAATGGGGAACAGAGCTAAACAGAGAATTCTCGACAGAGGAATATTGAATGGCAGAGAAACACTTAAAGAAATGCTCATCCTCATTAGCCACCAGGGAAATGCAAATCAAAATGACCCTGAGATATCACCTTACACCCATCAGAATGGCCAAAATGAAAAACTCAAGGGACAACACATGCTGGAGAGGTTGTGGAGAAAGGGGAACCCTCCTCCACTGCTGGTGGGAATGTAAACTGGTACAACCACTTTGGAGTCAATCTGGTGCTTTCTCAGACAATTAGGAATGGTGCTTCCTCAAGACCCAGCTATACCACTGCTAGGTATATACCCAAAATTTGCTCAAGTACACAAAAGGGATATTTGCTTAACCATGTTTATAGTAGCTTTATTTGTAATATCCAGAACTTGGAAACAACCCAGATGTCCATCAACGGAGGAATGGGTACAGAAATTGTGGTATTTTTACACAATGGAATACTACTCAGCAATCAAAAAGGAAGAAATCATGAAATTTGCAGGCAAATGGTGGGATCTAGAAAAGATCATCCTGAGTGAAATATCCCAGAAAGAGAAAGACAAACACGGCATATACTCACTTATATAGATCTATAAGATGTGTTAAACATAATGAAATCTGTACACCTAAAAAAGATAATCAAGAGAGCGGACATGGGGTAAAATGATCAATCCTCGTTTAGAAAGACAGATGGGATGTGCATTGAACTTATGACAGGAGTCTACTGAGCACATTTGAAAGACTCTAACTAGCAGTGTTTTCAAAGCAAAGACTCATGACCAAACCTTTGGCAGAGTACAGGGAATCATAAGAAAGAAGAGGAGTTAGTCTGATGGGGAAAGGATAGGAGCTCCACAAGGACCAAATATATCTGGGCACAGGGTCTTTTCTGAGACTGACATTCAATCAAGGACCATGTATGGATATAACCTAGAACCTCTGCTCAGATGTAGCCTGTGGTAGCTCAGTAACCAATTGGTTTCCCATAGTGAGGGGAACAAGACTATTTCTAACAGGAACTCAATGACTGTCTCTTTGGCCTCCCCACCCCCCACGGGAGGAGCAATCCTGTTAGGCCACAGAGGAGAGCTTTGCAGCCAGTCCTGAAGATACCTGATAAAACAGGATCAGATGAATGGGGAGGAGGTCCCCCCTATTAGTGGACTTGGCAAGGGGCAGGGTGGAGATGAGGGAGGGAGGGAGGGACTGGGAGGGAATGAGGGATCGGGACACGGCTGGGATACAGAGTTAATAAAATGTAACTGATAAGAAAAAAATAAAATTAAAAAAAATATTTATTGTAAAGAATTAAGTTCCATGATCACAGATTTGAGAGATACAAAACCTAGCGATGTCTGGAGGTTTAATACTTAAGCAAGACAAAGGTGTCACAGTTACAGGTCAATGTCCTGCAGACTGACGTCCGGGGAGTACTTGTGGCACACAGGGAGCTAGGAGAAGCTCTGCTGGTTCACGTAGTCTAGGAAGCCAATCTTTTTGTTTCATTTTGTGCTTTGACACATCCTCATTATTAAGGATTACCTGTTAATTAAAGGTTCAACAGTTGATTTCATCTAAAACCTGCTCCGTAGTGACACACAAGATGAACCACCAGGGTAAGAACAGCTATTGCGTTCTCCAACCACTAAGAACATTTTGCCTATAGCCATTTGCTATGGAAAAACAACTCTAACAGAAAAGAATATAAAACAGTAGTTATTTTAGCCAACAGTTCCAGATTACCCTCTGCCAGAGAAAAGCCAGGGCACCCGGTTCCTGAAGCACTCCAAGGAAGAGAACAGTAAATACATGCTTTCTCGTTTTCCATTTGCTTTCTTCTCTTAGACATCTCAGCTTGTGCCCACAATAAGATGGGTTCTTCCTATACTTGTGAAGACAGTTCTCCAAGGCATGACCATAAACCCTTCTCTCAAAAGAGTCTAGGTATGTCAAGTTGATAACACTAACCATCATACTACCCAATTGCTGTTATCTTTTTTTTTTTTTTTTTTGTCTGAACATAGCCTTTCTAGTGGCCATGAAACACTCTCTCTCAGTGAGTCGATTTAATTTTGCTAAGACTCTGTAATGTGAGCCATCACTCAGGGACTTTCATTTCCCCTACCATCTGTGGAGATATGCCTATTTAAATCTTTGTGCATCTAAAACCCAAGAAGATTTTGTTGCTACTGAGTTTCCTCCAACTTTTAGTAACCTACATGCTAGGCTCATCAATTTTAGTATCTGTAAATACATTTTGTAAGTTGCCATTTTTGCTTTTAAAAATTTCCTCTGGTACATAAACGTTTCCATTTTTGAGGGAGCACAATTATCTAGTATTTCTTATATTATCTGTCTAATCTTTAATAGCATAAGAAAATAATTATTGTTAAAATCAAATGTCATGAAGACTTCCTAATAGGGTTTCTTTTAAAAGTTTTTATGTTTTCCATTTAATTAATTTAAAATTTTTTAAAATGTGGTATAATGTGAAGTTCCATCATGTGTTTTCCATGTGATAGCTAGTTTTCTTAGCACTATTGTTAAAAACTCCATCCTTTTCTAGAACTACTTGTGAGAAATTTAAAAAATCAAGAAGAAAAAAACCCTACTTTTTTACTCATAGGAGAATGAAAAACTATAATTAGTTTTTATAAGATTAGTTTAATTACTTTACCAAAAATAATCCTATATTCAATAATTATGTTTTTATATATAGTACCAATATGAAACAAAATGTTCTAATGACAAAGAGTAGTGGCGTAAAAAGAAAAAGTAAAGACTATGGGGGTTATGATAAATGTACATTATGTACTTTTATAAAAATTACCCTATGAATCAGTACTACATGCAATAAACATGTCTATAAAAATTAAAAAATTCATGTTGATAATTTAAAGTTCTTTCTGTTGTGTAATGAGTTATCATAATCACAGGTCCGAGCTTTTTAAAAGGAGTTATGAGTAAAATTTTCTATTTTCTAAAATCATCAATAAATTCAAACTAAAATGCATAAGGTCATAATTTATTTTTTATTCTTCAATTGAGCTTTTATATCAAATCCATCCTATTAACATTTCAAGGTCTGTTAGAACAGTTTTCTTGTTCTAACTGGTATACTCTGGAACTCCCACTGTTCATTACATAATCTACTATAATGCATTAGTAGGTTATACTCTCTCTTGAGGGCAATTATTGAAGCCCTTAAAGATCATTAGCTTAAAAATGGACAATTCTTACATATAATGGATGCAACAGCTCTTTGTTCCAACAGTGTCTAGCTCTAGCAGAACCATTAAAAATTACTGAGCAAAACCCAAGGTTGATCCAAATGTGAGCATTAGAGAAGAAAAATTAATTAAATAAATTAACTTCCTACATATTTATATATCTCTCTCATCTAGAACATAGAACTCCAGCCTAATTTAACATTAGATTTTATTCTTCATAGACTCTGGTCTGTGGATACTTACATAATTCTGTTCATAAAGGCCAAAATGATTTTCTTGATTACTACAAAAAATCTATTATAATTAAGAAAAGTCAAAACATGGTACCACAACATTTTTCTTCTTTTCTATTCATATTGATGTGATCACATTTAAGTAGAATAGGAAAAAAAAAAAAAAAACTTTAAAGGAAAATCATGTATCTCATTTCAGTGGCTTAGATTTTTAAATATGCATTGAATGAGCTCCAATGCAGATTTATTTAAAGTTCATCCCAATACAATCCACTTGCATTTGTATTTTCATAGCAATCCTATGCTAAGCAGTTAATACAACAGCTGAATGTGGTGGTGAATGCCTATACTTTAAACACTGGGGACACCGAGGCAAGATGGTTCTTATTTTAAGTCCACGTGGGCTATACAGCAAGTTTCATATTAACTGAGTGTGATGGACAATTATATGCCAACTTGATCAAAGTCAGAATCATCTCAAAGTGGGAAACTTCACATGAGAAAGTGCTTCCGTAAGATCTGGCTGTAAGGCATTTTCTCAATTAGTAATTGATTGGGGAGGGCCCAGATCGTTATGGAGAGTGGAATCCCTGGGTGGGCTCATGGTCCTGGGTTCTATAAGAAAGCAGGACCAGCAAATCATGCAGAGCAAACAAGTAAGCAGCACTCCTCTGTGGCATCTACATCAGCTCCTGCCTTCACGTTCCTGTCCTGTTTGGGTTCCTGTTCTGAATCCCTTCCTTGATGAACAGAAATATGGAAGTGTAAGCTGAACAAACACTGACTTCTCTACCTTTTTTTTTTGGTCATGGTCTTTCTTTATAGCAATAGAAACCCTAACTGACACACTGGGCCTACATTGTGAATCCCTACTTTAAAGTAAAAAGGACAAACAAAAACTCAGCTAATGAAAGGTTTTTATATTTAGTTTAGAGAACTGAAAAAGATACATAATGATATATCTAACCCTTCAATTAGATGACAAGATCAGCAGTCAAAATAGGACAAAAAGTTAATCTACTCTTATTAAAACAAATGATGTAATTTTAAAAATCCTTAAATTATATTGGTGCTAGTAGAGTTAAAACTCACTTGTCAATAGTCTTAATATATCAGGATGAAAATGGAATTGGTATAGGGAAAACTGGAATTCTATTGTACTAGAAAAAATGAGTAAATAAATTTTATCACATATGCACTGTTTAAAGACTAAGATTGCTACACAATAAAGTGGTGGTTTAGCAGCCTCAGACAGTAGCAATTCTTTTTGAAAATCACTTTTTAAAGCTAGTCTTAGAGAATAGAGACATGACACAGCAGCTAAGAAATTGTTCTGCTTTTCCAAGAAACTTGGGTTAGAATCTCAGCACCCAATTCAAGTGACCCACAACTAGTAAAAATCCATTTTCAAAGGATACAACACCCTCTTCTGGACTCCTTGATCACCTACACTCATGTATACATACTCATACACATTCACACATAGATACACATAATTAAAATAAAATACAAATATATATATATATATATATATATTTCAAAATTAAGGTTAGAAAGTCAAAATCCTCACTCAGAAAGACAAATGGGATGGACTATGAAAGAAGGAGAAAACAGGAAACAGGACAGCAGCCTACCACAGAAGGTCTGAAAGACTACCTAGCAGGGTATCAAAGCAGATGCTGAGACTCATAAACAAACCTTGGGCAGAGTGCAGGGAATCAAATGCAAGAAGAGGGAGATAGAAAGACCTGGAGAGGACAGGAGCTCCACAAGGAGAGCAACAGAACCAAAATATCTGGGCACAGGAGTCTTTTCTGAGACTGATACTCCAACCAAGGTCCATTCATGGATATAACCTAGAATACCTGATCAGATGTAGCCCATGACAGCTCAGCATCCAAGTGGGAACCCTAGTAAGGGTAACAGGGACTATCTCCGACATGAACTCAGTGGAGGGCTCTTTGACCATCCCTCACCTTGGGGGGGGGAGCAGACTTACCAGGCCACAGAGGAAGACAATGCAGCTAGTCCTGATGAGACTTGATAAGCTAGGGTCAGATGGAAGGGAAGTAGGACCTCATTATCAGTGGACTTGGAAAGGGGAATGGGAGGACACGAGGGAGGGGGGCCACAGCTGGGATACAAAGTGAATAAACTGTAATTAATATAAAAAATAAAAAATCAATTAAAAAATAAAAAAAGAAAGTCAAAATCATACCTATAATTCTAAGCAAAATAAAAATACAGTGTGGACATTGATAAGACTCAGAAACACTCTGTAACTTCTCTTGGATCAAAAAATAATATTAGAATCCATTACCATTTGTCTTGGTTGCCCAACAGAATTTGATAAAAAGACTCTTTTCCCAAAGATGCCACACACTTTGGATGCAACCTGTAGAGAACAAAATCTGAAGGTTAGCCATAAGCCTTTCCCCTTGTTGGTTGGCTTTCATGGTGACCAGAGATGCTGTGCGGGCTCCTAGAGGAGACAAGAAATGAATGGTGATATCAAGCTGTGAACCCTGAAAACTATAATGGCAAAGCTCACAGAGAGATGCAATAGCAGCATGACCTTCACTGAGGTATCCACCTGCTCTGAGATAGGATGTGAGGGTAACTCCACAGGAAGAAATGCAGGCTTGGTACTTGTAAACTGATCAAAAACCTTTGGCTGGGGAGGTCACAGACCCTATGAGAATACTCAGTATTGAAAAAAAAAGTGACACAGTAGTCTAAATATCTATGTTTATATCCATTGACGAAGAATATCCTCATCCAGAAAAGCTTCTCTTTATTATAAACAGCAGTAATGCAGAGACTCATGGCTGCTCAAGAAGATGATGGTTGAAGACTTAGTCATAAACAGGACATTTATAGACTCCACCCTCCCTTAAGGCTCAGGAAACATTGCTGAAAAGGATACACACAGAACATAAGATCTAGAAGATAGGGAGAAGGGCCACAAAACACTTTCTTCAGAGCATCACTTGGCCATGGCAAACAGTTAACACTTTACCACACACTTAAATGTAACTGTCAAAAGACAAGTTCATTTTTATTTTTTTAATTTATTGTTTAAATTAATTAATGTATTTTTTTCACTTTACATCTCGATTGTAGCCCCTTCCCTCCTCTACTCTCAATCCCACCCTCCCTCCCTTTTCTCCCATCCCACCTTACCTATTCCTCAGATAAGGGGTGCCTCCCCTCCCAGTCTCATTAAGTGGCATCTGGAGTGAGCACATCCTCTTCTCTGTGGCCTGGTGAGGCAGCCCCTCCAGCAGGTTGTGTTCAGAAAGCAGGCAACAGAGTCTATGTCAGAGACAGCACCTATTCTCTTTACTAGAAGACCCACATGAAACCCAAGATGCCCATTGGCTACATGTAGGGGGCCTAGGTTCAGACTATGCATGGTCCTTCATTGATGCTTCAATCTCCACAAGCTCCAAGGGCCCTGGTTAGTTGGCTCTGTTGGTCTTCTTGTAAAGCCTCTGGCTTCTCCAGGTACTTCTATTCTTCTTTCCTCTTTTCCAACAAAACTCTATGCATAGCCCAGTGTTTGGTTGTGAGTCTCAGCATTTGTTTAGATCCGCTGCTGGGCAGAGCCTCTCAGAGTTCACTTTTTAAAAGTAAGCAATGAATAAATTATGCATGTAGTTCAGGATATGGTAATTAACATTAATATCAGTTATAAAAGTATAATCACCACATTATTTAAATGTTTCAAGTCAGAATAGGGTGAAGCAAATTTGCAGTTGATACTAAGTTCAAAATTATGTTTTCAGAAGGCTAAAATGAAAATATACTTTTTAATTTTTTTTTATTTTTCTTATTAGTTACATTTTGTTAACTCTGTATCCCAGCTGTAGCCCTCTCCCTCATTCCCTCCCAATCCCACCCTCCCTCCCTTATCTCCTCCCTGCCCCTTTCCAAGTCCACTGATAGGGGAGGACCTCCTCCCCTTTCATCTGACCCTGTTTTATCAGGTATCTTCAGGACTGGCTGCAAAGTCCTCCTCTGTGGCCTAACAGGACTGCTCCTCCCTTGGGGGGTGGGGAGGTCAAAGAGCCCGCCATTGAGTTCCTGTTAGAAATAGTCCTCGTTCCCCTTACTATGGGAAACCAATTGGTTACTGAGCTACCACAGGCTACATCCGAGCAGAGGTTCTAGGTTATATCCATACATGGTCTTTGGTTGAGTGTCAGTCTCAGAAAAGACCCTGTGCCCAGATATATTTGGTCCTTGTGGAGCTCCTATCCTTTCCTCATCAGACTAACTCCCCTTCTTTCATATGATTCCCTGTACTCTGCCAAAAGTTTGGTTATGAGTCTTAGTATCTGCTTTGAAACTACTGCTAGGTAGAGTCTTTCAGATGCCTTCTGCAGTAGACTCCTGTCATACGTTCAATGCACATCCCATTTGTCTTACTAAAAAAGGATTGATCATCTTACCCCGTGTCTGCTTTCTTGATTATCTTTTATAGGTGTATAGATTTCATTATGTTTATCATATCTTATAGGTCAATATAAATGAGTATATACCGTGTTTGTCTTTCTTCTTCTGGGATACCTCACTCAGAATGGTCTTTTCTAGATCCCACCATTTGCCTGCAAATTTCATGATTTCTTCCTTTTTGATTGCTGAGTAGTATTCCATTGTGTAGAAATACCACAATTTCTGTATCATTCCTCCGTTGATGGACATCTGGGTTGTTTCCAGGTTCTGGCTATTACAAATAAAGCTGCTATAAACATGGTTGAGCAAATGTCCTTGTTGTGTACTTGAGCAAATTTTGGGTATATACCTAGCAGTGGTATAGCTGGGTCTTGAGGAAGCACCATTCCTAATTGTCTGAGAAAGCACCAGATTGACTCCAAAGTGGTTGTACCAGTTTACATTCCCACCAGCAGTGGAGGAGGGTTCCCCTTTCTCCACAACTTCTCCAGCATGTGTTGTCTCTTGAGTTTTTGATCTTAGCCATTCTGGTGGGTGTAAGGTGAAATCTCAGGGTCATTTTGATTTGCATTTCCCTGATGGCTAATGAGGTTGAGCATTTCTTTAAGTGTTTCTCTGCCATTTGATATTCCTCTGTCGAGAATTCTCTCTTTAGCTCTGTTCTCATTTTTTTAATTGGATTACTTGGTTTGCTGTTTTTCAGCTTCTTTAGTTCTTTATATATACTGGATATTAGCCCTCTGTCAGATAAAGGGTTAGTGAAGATTCTTTCCCAATCTGTAGGCAGTCGCTTTGTTTTGATGACAGTGTCCTTTGCTTTACAGAAGCTTTTCAATTTCATGAGGTCCCATTTATTGATTGTTACTCTTAGAGCCTGTGCTGTTGGTGTTCTGTTCAGGAAGTTGTTTCCTGTGCCAATGAGTTCTAGGCTCTTCCTCACTTTTTCTTCTAACAGATTTAGAGTATCTGGTTTTATGTTGAGGTCTTTGATCCACTTGGACTATGAAGAAAAGTTAACTTACACACTATAGAAGTGACTCCAGGATTTCTTCACACAATAAATGTACTAAGTAGATTAGTATATGTATGAAATCTGACCAGTAGTGTGAATGCTTACTATGAAAGGCCCATAACTAGAATAAATACAATAA
Organism: Psammomys obesus; assembly: GCF_907164565.1. Taxonomy (NCBI): domain Eukaryota; kingdom Metazoa; phylum Chordata; class Mammalia; order Rodentia; family Muridae; genus Psammomys; species Psammomys obesus. Next base: position 39,573,049 of record NW_026592118.1, on the reverse strand, counting down.
ATGTGGTCAGAGAGGTTGCTAAAAGTTTTATGGCATATAAAATAAATCTAACTGTAATATAGTTTTGCGTCTGTTTCGGATTTATATAAAAGGTTAATTTCTGTTGGACTCTTGAAATTCACATTTTAGGTGGATATTGAAAGTTGAAAAGTATTGACTAGAAACAATGCCACATAATTAAATCATGGCATTATCCACTTTAACATGCTAGTCGAGGGGATCAGCAGCACAACTTACATTAGCTGCATGTAATAAACATATCAAATGAACAAGCCTGTGGAAATCCCTTTCTAGCACTGTTCTGTAGACTTCAGTTCATTCGTTTATAAATTAACCTTTATTTCAATATCTGATTATGCTAGTGAAACACATAATGCTAAGAACAGTGTTCCTGCCGTTTGTTTTCTGCCTAGCTCCCTGCTTTCTTTGATACCTTAAGTCCCACAGAAAGTGTCATTTGGAAATTCATCTTCATGTTCTTATTTGTTTCTACTAATTAGCTATGTGATCTGTTTCTGTATGGCCTGTTTGCTTTTAGCCTTCAACTATTCATGATGTGACACAGCCTTGAAAGGACAGGGCATACATAAAAGCTGTCAGCTCAGTATTGCAGAAGAAGGGTCTGAAGGACTGTAAGAGGCAGAGGGTTGGGGAGCTTCTCTGAAGTTGTGTTTCCTTGAAACATCAGAAGGTATACCCATAAATATTCACCATCATGACTGCTCAGACCTGAGCTGAAGAGGAATGACACCAATGAACTTGCCAAATTGCATGTGGAAAACACAGGAGGCTTTAACACTATCCAAAGAAGTACAGGCAACGAAGCAAAGCTAGGAGGAGAGATGGTACTTCTAGGGAAGAGCATATCAATAGCCAAATGGACATCCCTGAAAACATACTTACAAGTGACATTATACAGACTGAACAGGTTATGTTTAGATTTGTATATGCACACACCCACACAAATGCACACACATATGGAATTACAATTAGTTTAAAAAGAATGTATGAATTTGAAGAAGATTGGCGAGGAGAATATGGGAGCATTTGTAGAGAAGAAGCACAAAAAAAGAGAAATATTACAGTTATATTATAATCTCGTTTTTTTTTTTTTTTTTTTTTTTTACCAAAAATGCTTTCAAAAAGTTATGAAAGACTTGTACTATCCCTTTAGCTACTTGGTTTTGGTCACTCATTTTGGATTGGCCTGCTAGTAAAACAGAATTTACCTAGAGGATATTTTAGTTAAAAATCTGAGCATATAAAAATGGTTGATAAGTCTAGGCAAAATTAAGAGGAAAATAGAAGAAATCCTAAAGATTCATTCATTATAATTCCAATCACTGATTAGCTCATCTCTCATTGTTGTCTTGTTGATAGTCTAGTTCTCAGCGCAGTGGTACTAGCCAATGAAATCTTGGAGTTCTATACAGAAGTACAAAAGAAAAGGAACAAAAGAAGTTTCCCTGCAATAAGTTCAAGACCAGACAATAGAAACTATACACGGGATATACTGCCATTTTCATGTTTTGTATAATGAAGTTCAGCCGGAGTCCATTTCTGTAATGGTCATTAAAAATCAACATTTAGCATGTAACAGGGACATTACAATCAGATCTCTTTAAAGTATACACCCATATTTCTTTCCTGGTTTGATTTTATCAGTCAAATTCAATACATGTATTTCCTTCAGAAGTATCCTCACAACTTATTTTTATAACATAATCAATGCCCATGTGTCCATCGTGAAACACATATATACATTGTGTGTTTTGAATAATATGTGTAGTAAAAGATTAACGTTTGAATGTGTGTAAAAGAGCAAGTGAATTAAAAAAGGATTGTTCTCTAAATGGAGAGTAAAACTCTCAAAGTTCCATAGGAAAATACAATCAAACAAGTGAAAGAATTATTCAAATCCATTAAAGAAATACTGGCAACTACTATCAATCAGGAGAAAAATAAATAAATAAAAGTGTTTAAAACCTAAAAAAAGGGAACTAGAAGCAACAAAGAAAATGCAATCCGAGCCATTTTTTAATTTAATTTTTATTTTTTATTTATTAAAATTTATTTGATTGTATCTGTAGCCCCAGTAAAAAAACACAGCTTAACTGAGTGGATATAAAAACAGGACCCATTTCCTGCTGCATACAGGAAACAGACCTTAGCAATTAAGATAGACATTACCTCAGAATAAAGGCCTTGAAAAAAAATTTACAAGTGAAAAACCCAAGAAGCAATCTGGAGTAGCCATTCTAGTATCTAATAAAATAGTCTTCAACCAAATTTAATCAAAAGAGACGGAGAGCACTTCAAACTCATCAAAGGAAAAATCCACCAATATAATGTCTCAATTCTGAACATCTATGCCCCAAATGCAAGGGCACCCTCATTCTCAAATAAAACATTACTAAAGCTTAAATCACACTTGAACCCCACACATTAACAGGAAGAGACTTCAACACTCCTGTTTTCTCCAATGGACATATTATCAAAACAAAATTAAATGGGGAAATAAATAAACTAATATATGTAATGAATCAAATGGACCTAACGGATATCTACAGAACATTTCACCCAAACACAAGCGAATATATTTCCTCTCAGCAGCAGATGAAAACTTCTCCAAATTTGCCCATATAATTGGTCAAAAATTAAGCATTAGCAGATATAAGAAGACTGAAATAACCCCCTGCATCTTATAAGACCACTACGGATTAAAGCTGGACTTCAACAACAACAGAATTATCAGATAGCCTACAAACTCTTGGAAACTGAACAACTCCCTACTCAACAACTACTGGGTCAGGGAAGAAATAAAGAAAGAAATTACGTACTTTCTATTATTCAGTGAAAATGGAGGCACAACATAGCCGAACTTATGTAACACAATGTCAGTAGTGCTAAGAGGAAAATTCATAGCACAAAGCACATTTACAAAGACATTGGAGAAATCCTTCACTAGTAAGCACACCTGAAAGCTCTAGAACAGAGAGAAGCAGACACAGCAAAGAGCAATAGATGGCATTAAATAATCAAATTCATGGCTTGCTTAACTCAATAAATTGGAAACAAAAAGAACTATATAAGGAATCAATGAAACCAAGAGCTGGTTCTTAGGGAAAATCAACAAGACAGATTAGCCAAACTAACTAAAAAGCAGAGGGAGAGTATACAAATTAGCAACATCAGAAGTGAAAGGGGGACATCATAACAGCAGACACTGAGGAAATCCAAAAATTCATTAGGTCTTACTTCAAAAGTCTGTATTCCACAAAATTCAAAAATCAAAAGGAAATGGATGATTTTCTGGATAGATTTCACGTACCAAAGTCAAATCAAGATCAGATAAACAGTTTAAACAGTCCTCAAACCCCTAAGAAAATAGAAGCAGTCATAAAAAAGTCTCCCAACTAAATAAAAGCCCAGGTGCAGATAGTTTCAGCACAGGATTCTACCAGACATTCAAAGTAAAGTTAATAGCAATACTTGTCAAACTACTCCACAAAATAGAAACTGGGGAAACATTGCCAACATCATTCTAAGAAGCCACACAAAGACCTAAACCTCACAAAGACTCAACAAAGAAGGAGAATTTCAGACCAGTTCCACTAGTGAACATCTATGTAAAAATACTCAATAAGATACAAGCAAACCGAATTTAAGAACACATGAAATACATCATCCACCATGATGTAGCACTGTTGTCACTGTGTCACATCAGTTTGGGTGTGTTGTGTCTTCCTTTTTATTGAATAATAGAAAGTCTTTAATTTCTTTTTTAAAATTCTTTCCTGACCCTGGTCAGGTGGTCGCTGAGTAGGGAGTTCAGTTTCCAGAAGTTTGTAGGGTTTCTGATGTTTCTGTTGTTGTTGAGGCCCAGCTTTAATCTATGGTAGTCTGAAAAGATGCAGTGGCTTGTTTCATGTAGGGATGGTTCAACATATAAAAGTCCATCAACATAATCCACTATATAAATGAACTCAAAGAAAAAAAAAATCACATGATCATCTCATTAGAGGTGGAAAAAGCCTTTGACAAAATCCAAAACTGCTTCATGATGAAAGTCTTGGAGAGACTTTCAAGTCTCAGGGATTCAAGTCTCAAAACTCAACATAAAAAAGGCTATATACAGCAAGCCAATTGCCAATATCAAATTAAAAAGAGAGAAACTCAAGGCAATTCTGGTAAAATCAGGGACAAGACAAGGACAATATAGTACTTCAAGCTCTAGCTAGAGCAATAAACAACTGAAGGTGATCAAAGGGTTACTAATTGGAAAGGAAGAGGCCAAAATATGACTATTTGCAGATGATATGCTAGTGTACATAAGCAAGCCCAAAATTTCCAGCAGAGAGCTCCTCCAGCTGAAAAACAGCTTTAGCAAAGTGGTTGTTAATACAATATTAAAAAAAAGAAACCAGCAGCCCTCCTGTACACAAATGGCAAACAGGCTGAGACAGAGATTAGGGAAACTACACCCTTCACAATATATAAATAATTACATAATATAATAATATAAATGATATAAATTATCTTGTAACTCTAACCAAGCAAGTGAAAGATTTGTATGAAAAAAAAAAAAAACAACCTTCAAGTCTCTGAAGAAAGAAATTGAAGAAGATTTGAGAAGATGGAAAGATTTCCCGTGCTCCTGGATCGATAGGATTAACATAGTGAAAATGTCCATCCTGCCAAAAGTAAACTACAGATTCAGTGCAATCCCCATCAAATACCAACACAGTTTTTTTTTTACAGACCTTGAAAGAACAATTCTAAACTTCAAAACAAACAAACAAACAAAAAACCCCAAAAACCAGAATACCTAAAACCATTCTGTATGATAAAAGAACATCTAGAGGTATCTGGGGGTGTAAACTTGTACAACCACTTTGGAAATCAATCTGGCACTTCCTCAGAAAATTGGGAATAGCCTTACCTCGAGACCCAGCTATAACACTCCACGGTATATACCCAAAAGATGCTCCACTATACAACACGGACACTTGCACAACTATGTCCATAACAGCTTTATTCACCATAGCCAGAATCTGGAAACAACCTAGATGTCCCTAGACAAAAGAATGGATAAAGAAACTGTGGCACATTTATAAAATGGAATACCACTCAGCTATTAAAAACAAAGAAATCATTAAATTTTCAGGCAAATGGATGGAACTAGAAAAGATCATCCTGAGTGAGGTAACCCAGAAAGACACACATGGTATGTACTCACTTATAAGGGGATTTTAGCCACACAGTATGGGATAAACATTCTAGGAGGCACAGACTCAAAGTAGATAAGCAACAAGGAGGATCCAAGGGAGGATGCATGAATCTCACTTGGAAGGGGAAATAGTATAGACAGAGGTAGTGGCTGAAGAGAGGGAACAAGCTAGGAGAGGGGGGCACAGAGAGTTAAGAGGGGGAAGAACAGACCTGGGGAGGGCGAGGGCGAGAGCGAGAGAAAAGAACTGTAGAAAAAAGAGAAACTGAGGGTGGGGGTATCTCTGTGACAAGTTGGAGACCCAAGTCAAGGTTGGCTCCTGGGAAGATGTGCGGGAGACTCAAGCACAGACTCCTAGTAGCAGAGGCCATGGAAGCCGAAGAGGACACCCAGTGACTACACTAGCTTCTAGCAGAGGGAGGGGAACACCAGAAAAACTTTGACTCCAAGTTTACCCTGCTTACAAGAGGTGCAGGATAAAGATAAAGCAGATAAAGCAGAGATTGAGGGAATGCCCACCAATGGCCCAACCAATGACCCACTCCATGGGACAGTGCCAACCCCTGACACTCTGAACAAAGCCCTGCTAAACTTGTAGAGAGGAGCCTGTCAGAGTTGTCCTCTGAGAGGACACCTCAAAACAGATGCTGAAACTCACAGCCAAACATTGGGTGAAACTTAGGCCAGCTAGTAGAAAAGTGGAAGGAAAAAGAAAGGGACCTGGAGGTGACAGGAGCTCCATAAGAAGACCAACAGAGCCAACTAACCAAAGCCCTGAGGCGTTTGCTAAGAGTGAAGCATCAGCCAACGGCCATGCAGGAACTGGCCCTAGGTCCCCTACACAGATGTAGCAGATGAGCAGCTTAGATTTAATGTGAGTCCTCTAGAAAGGGAAATGGGGACTACATGGGACATGGACTCACTTGCCAGCTTTAATCACTTTCCCCTGGCAGGAATGTCTTGCCAGGCCACAGGGGAAGAGGACATGCTCAGTCCTGAAGCAACTTGATGAGCTGGGATGTATGGGAAAGAGAGCTCTCCTTTTCCTGAGGAAAAGTTGAGGGGAGGGAGAGAGGGGAGGGCAGGGAGGGAAGAAGGGATGGAGCTACAAAAAGGATGTAAAGTGAATAAAAAAATCAAATCAAAATAAATTAAATGCTCTTTTATTGAAAAGGAAAAGCAAGTGATTGAAAAATGACTTTTCCCTAAATGGAGAATCCAGCGTATATTCAAAATAAAAGTACAAAGCTCAACATCAGGGAAGCAAATATTAAAAATTCAGACTTTTCCCTTTTACTTTATGTTACATAAAATATTTAGATTTATTTTGAAGACCAACCAAGAGAGATGTGTAATTATTTATAGCTAAAATATTTGGTGTGAATGCTAATCATCCATTCTAAATAATTAAGTGTCATAATCAGATACAATAGTTTTATTTCGCATTTTTGATGCTAGTATCATGAATCATAAATTCACGCAGTTTGCAGTTTTTCCTAAAAATCACAATATGTATGCTATGCCAAGTCCTCTCCTCTAGAGGGCAGTGCAGCACAAACTGAGACGCACACAATGCGCAAAAACCCTACATTCCTATTTCAGTCTAACGATACAAGGCAACACAGGAAAATGCCCTGAGTCTGCCAAAACGCGAGAACACTTGGCTGCAAGATGATATTACCAACCATTCAATTAATTTTTCCACATGTCAGTCAAGTCAATTTCCCTAATTAGAGTTATTTTAAAACATAAATACTAAAATGATCCTCGGTTGGTCCGACACAGCAGCGCCAGAATATGGGAATGCAGGCGGCTGAAACAGCTCTGTGACTCTGCAAAAATTTGCTTCAATTCATATGAACTTAAAAGAAAAAAGAAAAACAAAACTTCTACGTCCTCTCACACCATACAAGGTTAAGTGAGTCTATAGTTATTTTATTTTCTCACATTTACATCTTCAAAACCCTGTTCAAACGTGCATCATGTCCACTCACGGGAATTTACAAAAGAAAATATAGTGGTAACTTTTTGGAGAATTCGTAAAACTTTTGCTCTTCGCTACTGTCCAGAAATCAACCAGGGTCAAAAGACACTGAGAAGCCAGTCTGGGCTCTCAAGCTTAGGACATGCTCAGCCTGTCACGTGATGAGAAGGTGCTAAAATACTTCAAGATGTTGTCCGTACCGCATCTCCCTAATCTGCAGCAGTCCTGGCATCAAAACCACCACTTCCCCATTTTCATAGGGGGCAATGGGGTGAGAAACGATCAGCATCTGCCATGCTTCATAGCTGTTTGGAAGAACCCTCAGAAAGGGAGTTCACGCGTTTCAAACGGCATGATTTTTAGCACCGAGACTGTACCCTCTCCCAGTTGTTGGAGTTTGTACCGTGCTGCTCCGTAGCTGGTTGCGGGAAGTCCAGTTGTGAGAACTACTGAAGACAGACCACAAGCACAGAGGCTCATCTTCAGCGGGATGCAGCTGTGGTTCACAGGGCAGGCTCAGATCGCTGCATCCGGGCAACGCTTAGAAAGGCAGTTTCACGAGCAGCAAATCAGACCTACTGGTTTGGAAACTGGGAGGCAGGACGGCCTATCAATATATAGCTAAACAAGAACTGGGATAATTCTTACACACACACACACACACACATACACACACACACACACACACACACACACACAGAAAACAAGGCAGCAAAACGTTACTGCATGCAAAGCTGTCAATGTTTATCTGGGGGGCCTTCCACAGATGTCTGCATGTATGACATAGGGCGGAGGACAACATTGACTGTTGTTCCTAGATGCTGTCCACTTTCATTTTCTCGTGTGTGTGTGTGTGTGTGTGTGTGTGTGTGTGTGTGTGCACGCGCGCGCGTGTTTTTATGGGTACACACCCAGCTATGGCTGGATATTCTGGAGGTCAGCAGACAGTTTTGAGGAGCCAGCTCTTTCACCACATGGTCCCAGGGATCAAGCACAGGTTATCGAGCTCGGAGGCAGGTGCCTTCCGGGCCATCTCAATGGTCCTTTTATTTATTATTTGAGACAGCCTCTCACTGGCTTAGAACTTGTTAGGCTGGATGGCAGTGAGTCTCAGCAATCTACTGTAATTTTCTCCTCAGGGCTGCGATGATAGGTGCATGTCACCAAGACATGCTCTTTTGTTTTATTTTTTAATCTGAGATGGGTTCTGGAGACCAAACTCAGGTCACCATGCTGCAAGGCCAGCTTTAGTAAGCGGGCCATCTCCCCAGCACCAAGGAAGTCTTAATAGCTTTGTCTTTCAGTTTGCACATTTGTAAAACAGACTTAATGGTAAATCACACGTAGGCTCCTTGTAAACGTTGTCAGCAGCATTCCGTAAATGTTAATGGTGCTATATTATGAAAAGTAAAACTCCTAACATTGTAATTTCTTATATTCATGTGGTTATATCATGCAGCAAGTCAAGCAACAAATTCATGTTCGAAGTACAGGATCTGGCAGTAGTTGAGGAGCGTGAGGGGGACACTAGTTAAAACATTAATGGTGGCTCCATCCACTTTTCTCGGAAGCTATGAAAATCTTAGAAGTGAAACAATAAACTTGTAGAACTGATGCCTTCTTACAGCGAGTAGATTTTCAAAAAGCCTCATGGAATTGCATTTCCACAGTTAACTCCTCCTTGAGTGTCAAATGCTCAGAGTTGTTTCCATTTCAGAGTTCTAATTCATGAGCGTCTTCCAGAGAAGCATGGTGAGGAAGCCCTGTCACAGGTGGGAGCTAGAATGGAGAGCAGCCTATAGGAGCCCCAGAATGGAGGTGATAGAAAGGCAAACACTGAACAACACGAGAAGAACATCAATACTCAAGTTCAGGATTTGGACACACACAAAAACACAACCCAGTTACTTTGAGAGATGGATGTCATTAAATTAAAAGGGAAGGACAGAATGGGGACACAGCACTCCATAGACCATCTTCACATTCATAAGGCTCTGGTTACAATAGCGAACACCACAATCATTTAGTCAACTAACCAACTAATATATATATGTATATATTTGATATATATGTGTATGTATATATATATATATATATATATATCTCAAAATATCATTCATTTAAAAGAGGCAAATCTTGTCATATGCCATTATATGGTTGAACTTCTAAACATTCTAATGATTAATAAGATAGTCATAAAATAACTATATATTGAAGAAAATAATATATTAATTATTTAATTTAATTAATTAAATAAAACAATATGAATAAAATAAAATATTAAATAAAATAAATACTTCACAGCCCCATTTCTGTTATGTATTTGAGAGTCAAACATGAAACCAGTTAGCTTTCCAGAGAGGAAGGGGCAATGAGGACTTGTCATTCAATAGTAACATGTATCAGTTATGCGAGCTGAATATGTCTTAGAAATATACTGTGCAAGATGATACCTAGAGTTTAAATTACTGTATTGAGCTTTAAAATGTGTTCCTGAAAGTGGGGGGTTACCATGCCATTTTTAAAAGTCATATAAAGCAACTGCAGTTCACATCTTGCTGATTTTTTTTTCAAATTATACCACTATGAGAAGATGAACTTGGTAACTAGGAAAAATTTAGAAATAACTATTACATAACACATCTTATTACATTGCTTGATTTGCAATAACGGTATTGTTAGATTTTTGAAGTTTTAAGAACTATTACTTTTTGATTTTGTGTATGTGCTTTTGTGCACATGCATGCAGAAGCTCACTGAGGCCGGAATTGAACATGGTGGCATCCTCCAGAATTGGGACTACAGTTGTTAGCCATCATGTGGGTGCTGGGAACCAAACCATTCCAAGCCAAACTTGAAAGAGCAACCAATTTCTAAAATGCTGACCAACCTCTCTAGGCCTTGTTTTTACGTTAAAAAATAAACAAATAAAATAAACCCCCCAATTTTTCTTGCGGGCTGAGAAGACAGTTCAACAAACAAGACTTATGCCTTAGGTTTAGTCCTGAGACTTAGGACTTAGGTAATCCCTGAAGTCCAGTCAAGGAAAGAGAGAACTGACTCCTTCAAACCGACATCTGACTTCCACCCATTCTGTGCCACTTGTGCCCCCTCATCATAAATAAATAAAAAATGTCATTAGAGATATGTGGTGAAGTACCTATGAGTGAAATAAAATTATGGTGAAATTTGACTTAAAACTCACCGTACCAAAGAATGCACAATTACAAACTACCAAGAGATAAAAGAGAAGAAAAATACATGTTGACCACTTTTGAAATTGACTGTCCTGGAATTTTTTTAAATTTGTTTTAAATTTTCATAATACAATACTAAATGCATTTATTATTGATTGACTGATTGGATAATTTATGGTTGTTGCCCACAGTGGGACATATGGAGGTCAGAGGACAACTTTGGGGAGTGAGTTCTCTTCTTCTACCATCTGGGTTCTGTGATTCAAACTCAGGTGTCAAGTTTCTTGGCAAGATCTATTACCTTCTAAGTCAACTTGCTAGCCACAAAACATTGGTATGTTTTGTAGGAAGATTCTGTTTAATTAAATTAAAAAGTGAACCACTGGGATAAAATCAAACTAAATAAATGTGTTTAATACCATAACATTATTAACTCTGAAGCCTTCAAGTAATGTGATTGTATAGATCATTTCAAATGCTTTTTTCCTTTTTCAAATTTATTTATTTTTCACGTAGTACTTGCCAACTGCAGTTTCAGCTTTTTCAGCTTCTCCCTCTCCTCCTAATCTCCCCTCCACCTCTCTTCTCCTCCAGATTCATTCCTCCTCTGTTTTCCTTCAGAAAAGAGCAGCCTCCCAGGGATATCAACCCAACATGACATAACAAGTTACAATAACACTAGGTGCACTGCCTCATATTAAGGCTGAGAAGGCAACCTCGTAGGAGGAAAAGAGTCCCAAGCACAGTCAAAAGAGTTAGAGACAGCCCTTGTTCCCACTGTTAGGATTTCCACAAAAAACACCAAGTGACACAACCGTAACATATGCTCAGAGGCACTAGGCAAGACCCATGCAGGCTCCCTGATTGTCAGGTCAGTCTCTGTGAGCCTCTATGAGCCATGGCTAGTTGATTCTGTGTGGTTTTCTTGTGGTGTCCTTGATCCTTCTGATGCCTACAACCTTTCCGCCCCCTCTTCCTCAGATATTTCCAAAGCTCTGACTAATGTTTGGCTGTGGGTCTCTGCATCTGCTCCTGTTAGTTACTGGAGTATCATTACGGATCTTATCACTTTCTTTTTTCCAGTCATTTGTTCTATCCTTGGTCTCTGAGCTATCCAGTCTCTGGTTCCTCACCCTCCAGGCAGTGTCAGGAGCAGGCTCCCTTTCATGCTGAGGGTCTCAAGTCCACAAGGCATTCGTTGGCCACTCCCTAAGGCTTGGGTATAGGGGTTGATTGTAAATTTACCTGTTGTAGCTGGGAACAGTGCTAGTCCCTATTCTTTGAATTTTGAATTGTTGTGAATACTCTTTTAACAGTCTATCTGCTGCAAAAAGCAGCTTCTTTGATGAAAGGAGGCAGCTACACCTACCCAACAGTACAAATTTAAATATTAAGAAGATAGTTAAAAGTTACATTGGTTAAGAAAAGACAGTAGGTTCTTTTATAAAATCTACGGCCTCTCTAGGTATGGGCAGTTGGCTAGGTTTATAACACTAAGAATGAATTCCCTTTGGTTGAGTTGGCCTTAACAACTAATCACATAGCTCTCATTCTAGGGGAAGCTGCAGCTATTTCAACAAATAATATGAGAAATATGTTGGGAAAGACTATTGAGTCCAAACTTAGCAACCACTGTTGTGTTGGGGGGGGGGGAGGGTGCACACCTTTAATTCTGGCACTTGGGAGGCAGAGACAGGCAGAGTCTCTGAGTCCAAGGAAAGCCTGGCCTGCAGAGTGAGTTCCAGGAGAGCCAGCACTACACAGAGAAACCCTGTCTTGAAGTTGTCCTCCTCTCTGTCATTCCCTCACCCCAAATAAATTACTGCTGTTATAGGCAATCTGTCCTTTCTCCGGAAGAGCGTATACAACAACAACAAATACAGAAAACAACAAACTAACAAAAAGCTTGGACTTTTTGCCAATCTGCCTTTTTCCCAAGCTGTACATCTGGTTGTTGATCATGTTGTCAGAAAAGCGTCATGTTGCCAGGGTGGCTATTCCTACCCTGTCATAAGGGTAGTGCTTTCCACCTGCTGCTAGAAACCCCACAATTATTTCTCTTCTGTAGCTGATTTATTTTTTAATCTCTTATCAGACAGGGATTTGGAGAATTCAGCTGTCCACCAGTCGGCCAGTGTCTTGCTGTGACATTTTCTTTTCTCTGTAGTTACAATTAATTAGGTGGGCCAAGAGATAAACCCAGAGATATTTATTTTGATAAAAAAAAAAAAACCCTGAAGTTTTAAACGTACTACAATGTTATTTTCCACAATAACCACCAATGTCCCTCTGACCAAGTCTAACTTTCACATTTGCTGATTCAGCACTGCCACGTGGTGTAGATTTTTATGTTGTTCAAGAAGTATCTAGCTGGGCGGGTGTTGTGCTTGTCGTTACGTATCAGCATTTGCTTGACTTCAAAGAACTGAGGCTGAGTTATTCTAGATAAAAGCAAGAGTTTACTATTCTTGCTGAAGTTCGAGTTTCTGATTATTTGGAGGTCAGATGAACACTGATGGTCATTGTGCAAAGTCATGTTGCATTGCATTTAAAACTTCATTATTTTTATCAAAATGAATATCTCTGGGTTTATCTTTCGGCCTGCCTAATTAATTGTAACTACGCTGAACTCAGCATGCTGAACTTGATACTAAATATGTAACAGTACAAGGCTGGGGTCAGATAGTAGGGGAGGAGGACCTCCCCTATCAGTGGACTAGGGAAAGGACATAGGTGGAGAAGAGGGGCGGAGGTGGGACTGGGAGGAGACAAGGGAGAAGCCTACAACATGAATAAACTTTAATAATAAATAATAAATAAAAAAGTCCCCCCTCAACAAAAGAAATACATTACATTCACACATGGAAAAAATGAAACTGGAATGAATGAAGATGAAAATCAAATGACCTGGGATTGTGGGTGATTTAAGCTGAATCAACATGAATTTAATTTTTTGTTAGACACAAATGATTTTATAGGCCTGGTGTGAAGTCATGACTAGTAAGCTACTGGGGATGCATGTATTATAGCATACGTTATTTAAGTTACTACTTTTTGGTCATTAAGTCACAGTTTTAGGAAGCTGAAATGTCTTCAAGAGATTTTTGGAAGACTAGATGTCTGCTTACTGGTTAATGCCCACCTATTTCCACAGATAGAGGAGAACAGAGAGTAAGATCATTTACTCTGGGTTTGTTTTCCTTTTCTTTCTTGTATGCGTGCATTTTCCTTTCATGGATAAAAGGCTGAAGTGATAAGGAATGTACAACATGAAAAGGCAATTAGTAGCTTTCCAGATAACCTTGTGAGAACTGGGATACTGCAGAGAAAACCGACATGGTGGCTGCCCTGGTCTGAGGAAATAGATGTTCTTTACTGGCATGGGGCTGTAAGTTCCTGTTGCATTTAATGAGATGGAAGATGAAAGCAGGAAACTGTGTGGAGTACATCATTCTGGGATCCAGGAACAAGGGCGACTATCCTGTGCCTTTCCCCTAAATAATAATAAGTACACTATATTTAGAATCAGCGTGTGTCCCCTATTTTAAGTTCAGATTCTGTTTTCTTATTCTTAAGATCTGTTACAGTTGGTACAGCTAGAAAAAAAATTTGAGAAATTCCCAGCTTTGAAATAATCAGGGGTAAAAACTGCATGTCTTATTATTATATTAGTTAAATGCATTAGAATTATTTTAAATGCATCAATGAACTTTATTTCTATTTTGTCTTAAAATGATTTAAAGCACTTTTATTTTCTGGAAGTTCATGGATGGCCAGAACCTGATAGGTTGATAGTCAGATCACAGACGGTCTGTTCTGCTTTATGATTCAGGGATAATATTTTTTAAAGCAGTCCCAGAACTCTCTTTGTAGACCAGGCTGGTCTGGAACTCAGAGAATTCTTTAATTGAAAATATTGAGATTAAAGGTGAGGCCACCATGAAAAGCATCTTTTGTTTTAATGTTCCACGTGAAAATAAGGATAATTATTTTTATGTTTCTGAAAAATCTTACTTTATTAATTTTTAAATAAGAGCAATAGGTCCCTTTCTATGACAGGATTTTGAAGAAAGTAAATCTCACTCATGAACATGAAGCTTTCTATTTATTTATGTTTTCTTCAGTTTCTCATCATAAAAAAAAAATCTTTGTGAACACAGAGCCTTAATGTCCCTAGTTCTACTTGTGCCTGAGTATTTTATTTGTTAAACATGTTTTGCTTTGGGTTGGAGAAATAGCTTGGCAGTTAGGAGCACTGGCCGGTTTTCCAGGGAACCAGGGTTCATTTCCCAGTCACCCACATGGTAGCTCACAACTGTGACTGTATTTCCAGTGAACTCAACACCCTCACCCAAACATACATGGAAAAAAGTCACCCATGCACATAAAATGAAAACAAATCATTTAAAAATGTTTTATTTATTTTCAAATAGCTCTAATTTATTTTTCTATTTGAGTTGCTGGTGAAATAAGTTTATATATCTGTCATTTTATTAACTGGTGTTTAAAATTGGCAAAATAATTTTATTATATGTTCTTTGTACCTTAGTGAAATTATAAAATTTCTAAAGAAAATGAGCTTATGTTTGAAATATCAAAGTATGAGGAACAGAAAAAAGAATCTGTCTGTTAGTGTTCAAAGAGGAAAAAGAACAGCATGACTTATTAGAAATATGTTCTCTAGAAGCGAGAGCTCACATTGTGCACCAAATGAGACCACTTTCATAAAAGGAGAGTGAGCCTGCAGGACTTTGAAATTCCTCTAGATGCCCAGATATGAAGCTGGGCATCTTTGTCCAGTAAGATAGGGAGGGTCTACGAGGCAAAAGGAAATTCCTACTGTGCGATTCTCCCATTGACATGAGTTCCTAGTCTATCTCTGGAGGCAGTTTCTTTCCTTACTCTGCAATTTCAAACATTTGAAAGGTTTCGCAGACCTACAAATCTGCTCTTGTTATTTAGACTCGTTGATTTTTTTTTCTCTACATATTTCTGCTTTATGTACATAGCCTCTGAGAACTGTCTTTTGGGTGTAATAACAGATCCTATTTCATGTCCTAACACTGGATTACTCAAATATCACTCTTCTTAGGTGATGATTCTAACAGTATAAAAGAATCTTTATTGAAAGAATCTGAAAGAAACAAGAAAATAGACTTTAAATGGAAGGATCACGTTGTAGTTTTGCAGTTGCTTTTATGAATCTCAGAATAAAGGTAATACTAAGGAAAAAGTCTTTCACTGCATAATCTGCCCTTTGAAAAATGCAATGTCTATTAACTGAATGCAGTCTAAAATAGATTCAGAGGATAAATACATTTAATCAGAGTATTAATTGATAATTAATGTATCATATATAATTTATAAATATATGTATTTGATCTAATAAATATTACTCTCATTTGAATTCATAGCATCTATACTTAAAGCACACGCACACATTCTTTCTGCGTGTCTAAGTATCCTTACATGGTATTCAGACTTGTCATGGGCTTCCAACAATACTAAAAAATACAAAAGATTAGAGTGGAAAACTTTTAAGCTCCGTTTCACCCTTTTGAGTTCTTAAAATTATTATCCAGGATAACAAAGTTTCATGAGTGAGTGTTAAATTTAAGAATACATAATTATAGAAACTTAGTCTTCAGTAATGAATATCAAGACAAAAATCACAAAATTTATATGAATTAATATGACTGCACTTTTAAATTTTTCAAATTTATATATAATCACCAAATTATCATATTTAACTTATCAAGTTTTAGTTATAGAAGATGTTATTTATTCTTTTATATATATATCATAATTTTCTTTGTGAATATGTGTATTGTGTGTATGTATTTGTGTGTGTATGTGTGTGTGTGCTTGTGCTCCTCTGTGTGTGCATGTGTATGGAGGCCAGCAGTTCACACTGAACGACTTCTATCACTGTCCACTTCCTTTCCTATGGAAAAGTGTTTCACTACCCTTGGTGTGCATCAATATGGCTATACTCTCATGTCATGGAGCCCCAGACAACCTGTCTGCCTTCCAAGTACTGGGACTGTGTGCATATGTTTCTACCCCTGACTTTTTTGTCTGACAATCCAAAATCAGGTCCTCACGCATGTATGGCAAATGCCTAAAGGACTGGGCTACCTCTCCAGACCCTAAAGCTTGTCATTTCAAATGCTGACTACAAACTAAGTTTAAATCATATGTTGACTTTTAGAATTTAAAAAAAATAAGCTTATGTACCTATTTTCATCTTTTCTAATAGGTTTTATTTTAGCCATATCGTTCATACCAAGATGGCGTATGTTATGAAACAATCAGCTTGGCTTTCAGGAAATGCAATTCTTCTTTAAGCTCTTTGACACTGCTTTTGCACATCCAGGTAGCCAGAAAAGGGCGATGTGATTTACAGACGGTTCCAAGTTCCCTGTTGGCTGCTCCTTCCCGACTAGAAACGTGCCTAGTCAGCTTAATCAGGAGAAAGACATCACGTTCACTGTCAGGATTGGCTTGAACAATGAGAAAATAGAAATGTAAATGTTGACATATTGACTAGTAAAACAAAGTTGTTTACACATAAAGGATAGAGGTAAGCAGTTTGTTTTTATATTGTTAAGCCAATGCAGAGAACACAAATAACAGCAAAAACATTTTTTATCTGAGTGTTATGTTTTATAATCATTAAATAAAATGGTAAACAATGTTGATCCTTTAACTTGAGTTCTGCTTTATAATGTATAATATTTGTATTTAACATACCTAGAATAATGTAAATGTGAATAAGTACTTCTTATCACTCAGGGAAGGTGGTTCTGAACAGAAATTTTAATGAACCTTTATTTCTGGTTCTGTTAATTTATTTTTTTTCCAACAAATGCTAATAGATCCATTATATGATTTCAATTTTAACAAAAACAAAATACAAGAAATAAAATGTTTATATTTATTCTACATAAATGCAACAATCTTGGTGACTGCTTTATATTGAACCTCTTTCCCATACTATTTAATAGTCTGAGATGTAAGAGTTTGAAATAATTACCTCTTTGAGTTTCATACCCAAAGTGAAGAGGAGAAAAAAAAAGACATGAATACTACAAGCAACAAAAAGGGAACCAACCACCCTCACGTGAGAAATAGAATATATGAACCTGAACATATGAATAACTTTTCCAGCTGCTGTAGATGAGGCTGTTTTACAGGCGTTAAATGAAACTTAACGTCTACTGTCTTAAAAGTTATATTTTCTTTTTGGTTCTGATTTATAAGAAACACTTACCAAATGTAATATTAGATGAATAGTTATAGCAGGTCAGCGGGGAAAGTGACTTGTATTTGATGTACTTGGTGTGATGCCATGAGTGATCCTATTTCCTGTGGCAAACTGTCCGCGTAGGACATCTCAGTATCTTTACCACAAAAGATGTGAAAAATCCCATTACAGAAGTGTGCGCATACACTGAGGGTTCCTCCTGGGATGTAAAGTATATCATTCTCAGAAGTTTATGAAATGGACTCTAATTCTTAATTTTAAGTGGAAGAAAATAAATATAATCATATTATTATTATTATTGTAAATACTTTGCTATTTGAAGGATTTGAAAATTCAATGGTAGACTAAATTTAGTTCTTTTTATAAAGTATTTGTTCCATTTCTTCTATTCATATTAAAAATAAGTATATTTTAATCAATCTTTGCATATCTTTAATTAACTAATCCTTCCTTAATTATTGAATTAGTTGGTGCTCTCATTAGAGTGTTCTTTCCTCTTATCTCTAAAAAACAATGTCAAAAAGAAGGTGAAGGACAAGGGGAAAAGTAGAGTGAGCACAACTCGCAGCTGGAAACTTAACATGCAAATGGATACTTGACTTCCTGTGATGGGACTATTTGGGGGGAATGACAGCTTACACTTTAGAAAGGTGTGTATGCATGAGTAGAGTCCTAAAACATCCAAGGGAATAAAAGTAAAATTTATGATAATGTATCTCGAAATCTTGCACCTTTAGAAGAGAGGTTTTCCCCCCTTTGGTTTTCAAGGAAAATATCTGAGTGCCATTCTTATGTGACTTCCTACAGTTTACCATGCTAAGTGATACATTTGCATGATCCCAGATGCATATTTGTTCCCATTCTAGAATAAACAGAGTAATCTGTCCACCAGTGAAGAAATCTGCTATCACTGTCTGCCAGACCTACCATTGTCAAGCATATGTATAATTAGGCAGCCCTCTCTGCTTAACGTTCTGAACATTTGAATACAAATATAACTGAAGAATGCTCACGGTAAAACAAAAACAAACAAACAAACAAAAAAAAAACCTTTCCTAAATTACAGAACAATTAAGGGGCAATTTGGGAGCTATAATCAAGATTCATCATTTACATGTATAATATTGTCAAAGAATAACTAAAATACATGCTACTTAAGTAAATAACATTGCAAAATATATGTTTAAATATGATTTTCATTGAAATATAATTACATCTCTTGTCTTTCCTCTCTCCAGTTTCATCAATGTTCCTTCCATTGTGGTTGCTTCCCCTGTTGAACACAAACTGTATCCCCATGCTATGATTAGAAAAATCAAGATACTGATTACGTGAAAGGTAACAATAGTGAGTGTAAGGGTCAGATATGCTGTAAAGATACTTTGTGTCACTGTATGGCTTTAATGTGTCCCCAAACACTCAAGTGTGGAAACAGAACAGCAATGGGATGGTGCTAACAGAAAGGCTGGTATGAAATGAATGGAGTATAAAAGCTGCTCCCACATGGATGCCTGGAGCCCTTGTAAAAGAGGCTTCATGCAGCACTTAACTCACTTCTACTGTCTGCGGAAACAGAATTTCTCTGTGCAAAGGAAGTAGCCCTTACTAGATAA
Source organism: Psammomys obesus (assembly GCF_907164565.1). Taxonomy (NCBI): domain Eukaryota; kingdom Metazoa; phylum Chordata; class Mammalia; order Rodentia; family Muridae; genus Psammomys; species Psammomys obesus. Next base: position 39,553,758 of record NW_026592118.1, on the reverse strand, counting down.
TCCAACTTGAAATCACCTTGATGTTGGCTTTCCCTGCTTTCAGGACTGTAAGAATAAGTATTCTTCATAAATTATTCCATGCTGTATGCTGTTAGAGCCGACAGTCTTCAACACTGAGTTCAGTTTCTGAGTTCATTTTTTTTTATAATTTCATTTTTTCAATTTTATTTTTATATTAATTACAGTAATTACAGTAATTAGTATTTACTTTGTATCCCAGCTGTAGCACCTTCCCTCATTCCCTCCCAATCCCATCCTCCCTCCCTCATCTCCTCCCTGTCCCTCTCTAAGTCCACTGAAAGGGGAGGACTTCCTCCCCTTCCATCTGACCCTAGCTTATCAGTTCTCACCAGGACTGGCTGCAATGTCTTCCTCTATGGCCTAGCTAGGCTGCACCTCCCACAGCGGGGGTGGGGGGGTGGGGGGTGGGGGGTGGGGGGTGGGGGGGGGGGGGGTGGGGGATGGGTGAGGGTGGGGAGGTCAAAGAGCCAGCCACTGAGTTCATGTCAGAGACAGTCCCTGTGTACAGTTAGTCATCTGTATCCTTACATGTAATGGATTCGTCCAATGTTTGAAAGAATTCTAAATAGTTGCATCATCAGTGAGTCTATTCAGATTTCCCCCTGTGCTTATTCCCCAAAGAGGACTGTGTAGCCATCACATGGTATTGATGCTGTAAAAGCAACCAATAGATGATTAGTTTACAAAAAGATACTCAGCAGGTTGTATAAATTTTTAGAAAATATCCCTGTAAGCTCCTCAGTTTTCCCTTCTCTCATTAGTCAACATCTGTCCTTGTGGATTTCCATTCATCTGACAGACACTGTCTAGGAATCAAATACAACCTGAAAACTGCTCCAAAGCAACCTACCACACACCATCCCCATTTGTCCTAAAGAACCAGCAAGCCCTGGACATGATGAAAGCAAACGCAAACCAAACTAGCCTCTGTGATTACTCCCTTTCTCTTCAGGCTGGGGCAGAAGACCAGAAGCTTCTGAGGGTGGAGCCACAAACTACCGCACGCACGCACACACGCGCACACACATGTATATTTCTAGTCCCAGTTTTCTGTGCTGCTGCTATGAGACCGTGATTGTATCGGTGACATACATCAGATAGAATTTCATATCTGTTACCCCTCTCTTCAGACATGGCACTTTGATTCTTCCTGCCTCTCTTCTACCTGTTCCCAGCACCTTAAAGTACACGATTTGAATGTTGAGGGTTGAGAAGGGATCTTCAACTATTCTCAGTATCTTGAGCAGCCATGTGTCCCTACATTCCCTGTCTTTCAGCTCAAAGAAAAGTTTCTTAATTGAAACACACTGCTGTTGTGTTTATCTGCCTATGACCTGAAGATGATGAGATCATCTACATTTTATCACGGACTGGGAGGCGCCTATGAGGCCTTACCCCTCAAGAGCCAAATACTAGCAATTGATACTTCCCTCTTCTGTGTTCAGGTCTTTTTTGTGTGCATGACTCTGTTTTAGTTTGAGTTTGAGTTACTAATGGATTCTAGGGGAGGAACAGACAATATCTTTAATTGTGTATACCCTGTGACATGATAAGATCACTTCGCTCCAATAAAGAGTAGCAAACTTATGGTTGAACTCAATAGACCACAAAACAGAAAGACATGAATGTGGATGGGAAGAAACTTTGCTATGTATGAAAGAGTTGATAATAAAAGTGAGATAGAAATGAGACAGGGTAATGGTTATTAAAGTGACAAGAATGCAATATTTGTATTCTGTATATGTGTATAAAATAATATATATTCATAACTTAACACACATATGAATTTGTTCAAACAAAACAGTAAGAAAATTTTAATAAAGTGGAAAAGATAATAATTTTAACTTTTGATAATTCATGGGAAAGAATGAAAAACTAAGCTACTGTGAGAAAATATTTGAGAGCCAATCATCTGATGAAGGTTTACTATTTAGAATATATAAATACATAAGTAATTGTAGATTGCTCTGGAATACATGCTGTATTGTTTAAAAATTAACATAATTTATCCTATGACATGAATTTTTATCATAAACATTAAATTTCATCATTTCCATTTCAGCAAACTCTCTTAACTCACAACTTGAAGACCAGTCTGTTTGAAACCGGAGAGATGCTCTTATTGATATGTGCAGTTGTTGAGGTTAAATGCATTGCATGAGTTAATAGTACATATTTCCTCAAAGTTCTACTTTTTATATTTTTATGTTTTAATCAAAACAAGGCAAAATCCATAATCTCAATGTTTTAATAATTCAAAAGATCAGCTATTGAAGAAATTTAAATTCTATGGTACGATAGAATGTTAATTGCTCTACCCTTTAAAAATAAATTAAAACAAATACTGTTTCATTTATATATTTAGTTACAATCCATGTTTGCTTCATTGCTTCCAAACTCCTTGAAATTGTTCCAAGGTTGGAACAGAAGAGGTCCTGATGGGTGCGCACTGCAATTATACTGTAGCCAAGTGCCTGCCCTCCCACTGCCTGCAAAACAGAGAAGCTTCAAAAACATGCACAAGAGATCTCAACTCATTACTAACTAGAAATATAAAGCGCCATTTGTAGTATAATAGAGATTATTATATAAAGCAAAATTTATATCAGGTATACAGGAGGAAATAATTCTTGTCTGTTCCTTGAGTTTTGCTCTCTAAGGAGGGATTCACTTTTTCCTAATTTCTTTCCTCGTCCTGTCCTCAATATGTCTGAGATTTCAAACCTAGTGATTATGTAAAGAGGAAAGAGTGAAAGCAAGACCTGTTGTATTGTGGGGGTGGGGGTAGCAGAGACAGAGAGAAAGAGGGGGGTGGAGACTGAAACGAATTAAAGGCTACAAGATATCAGAAAAAAGGCTACAAGATATCAGAAAAGAGAAAGTATATATTGGTTACCAGAAAAGTTCCTGAGAGCTGTCATGTCCTCTGGACTAAGCAGCTGAGACCCTGAGCTGAGAAAGATAACAGCAGCTGCTTACCAAGTGCTATCAGCCCTGGACCCTAGGTTTGCATGAAAACACTGTACTCAGAGGACATCATATTCCACTGTTTTCCACATGCTCCTTGCTACCAAGCTTCCAGAGAAAAGGAAGCTGTCAGAGAGGGGCATTTGAAGAACTTCTTGCCTGCCCATCAATTCCATTCAGGTAGAGCAATACACTATTTTCTAACTTATCATGCAAGTAAATGAATTATAAGTCAAAATAAAATACAAATACTAAAAAAATAAACAAAACTGTAGCCTGAATAAAATTATACCCAGCATATAATACAAAAATACCAAACATGCAAAAGTGCCTTGCATTTCAAAGGAGTTAATAGAAAAAAATAAAGATAGAATTAATAGAAAATGGATTTAAAATTCTACTATAAATGTATTTAATGATAATAGAAAATAAGAAACAGGAACATATAATAGAAGTTCAGCCTGAAATAAGAGAAGCAAAATGAGGATTCTAGAAGTGAAAGCCTAAAATCTGGGAACCGACAGGACAAGTTCTTCTTAGTCTCCAAATCTGACGCCATCTCCTTTACCTGCTCAGCTTTTAGGGAACTCTTGAGCTGTGTCTTTAACTATCAGGCAACTCTGCCTGGCTCCTTCCACAACTTTTTGATTGCAGGGACTACTTGAAGTACTTGGCTCTGAGAGAACCCGGCAATTTACCCAGGTGTTTTTTAAAATAGGTTGAGTAAAACAATAATGTTTGGCTCTCCAGACAAACAACCAATCATAGAAATGCCTAGGTGGAACTTCCAGAACCTGGCTGTAACCCCAAATAAAAACCCCTCTCTCCCTGTACTCCACTGCATTGGTGATGGTACTGGCCCGGAGCTCCAGCTTATAATAAAGACCCTACTGCGTTTGCATCTGAATCTGCTCCTTCGTGGTCTGTGGGGTCCGCAAGTCTTGGGCATTACAGAACTGTTGGGGTTGCCCCGAAGGCTGGGACACTTGGGCACAACCCTGATGGCTGCTCATAGGCTGGCAAGCCCCATATCCTCATGAAATAAGCACAGAATGCCCAGGGCCAATGCCAGTGTTCAGAAGTGTATCACCATGTCACTGCTGGGTAGTGTCTTTAGTTGTCAAGCAGTGGGATCCAATTACCATTTTGTGTTTGTCCTGCCCAGTGCTCAATTGCTGCCACTGTCTGCCTTCTTTGCTGTTGGAAACCCCATTCCAGGCCCCACTGATGCTTCTTTCTCGTATTATCTTACCTGGCACTTCAAAAAGTGGAAAGAAAAGACCCCTGATAGTTGAACCCCATGTTCCCATACGAGGGGAGGCGGGACATTGGAGTGGTTCCCACAAAACCCTTTCAGGGAGACTGAGAAGTCTGCTTAGATAGAAAAAAATAAGTTGGTCTCCATGTCACTTAGAGTGAAAGATACTTGGACAGCAAAAAGCCTGATACAGATTCCAAACAGCCCTCGCTGAAGCTGAAGCTTTCAGGAGCAATCAGTTGTAATAGTTGCAAAACCGTCTTAAGGGATCTGTGTTGAGGGATGTGTTTTGTGCACTGTGTATCCAAAGGCTGATTTCTGTACCCAGAGTCCTGGAGCAGCCGTGGTTGTGGGCATTGCCATTATTATCGAGACATCTCCTGTCTCAGCATTGGGTGAAAATTGTTCTCCATCTTCTGGTAGGTTCATAAACATATGAACTGCCTACACCTGGGCAGGGTAGTTGAGGCAGGACTTGTGATTGTAGGAGGAGGGTCCCAGGTGGAGGAGAGGAGAGGAGGAGAGAGTCACCGTGAGGAGGTCACCATAAAAGAGTTGCAATGAGCACACAGAGGGGGCAGGAGCAGCCAGGGTGGCAGTATGTGAAAGTCTGGGAAACAGTCTAGACCAGTGTAAGCGGGTTAAAATAGACACTCATCTAGAGGTGGAGAGGGTGTACATGAGCCCATACCTTTAAGTTTACACATCTGTGGAGTGTTCAGTGACTCTTGATTGCATAAGTGAAGTCCTTCTGGACTGATAAACCTTTTGCTTAAGCAACCAGGAAGAAAAATATGGCTGCTAATCAGGAAATAAAATTATCCCTTGGCAATGTCTTACTATATTTCCAGGAAAATGAATGTCAGAAAGAATGCATTTCACTAACATCAGCAACACCTTTACGAGATTTCAACAGGCTTTAAGAATCCCTAACACATGCCCAGGAAGAGTTGGTCCCCTTATCCATGGCTCTTAGTTTATCAGACTTAATATTGTGCTTATTAGAGAGGACCTATTGTGCATTTGGTCTTTTTTTTTATATCTTTGTGTGTGTAGACTGTGTGTATGTGTGTGTGTGTGTGTGTGTGTGTGTGTGAGAGAGAGAGAGAGAGAGAGAGAGTGTATGTGTGTCTGTGTGTAGCCTGTATGTGTGTGTGCATATGTGTAACCTGTGTATATGTAGCCTCTGTGTGTATGTGTAGCCTGCGTGTGTGAGAAAGACCAAAGAATTAAAAATTAGTTTTTTGGGTTATTGGATTAAAGTTTAAAGCACAAGTCTGAACAAAGGTCGTACAAGTGGAGACATGCCTGGCCACCTGCAGGGAGGAACAGCCTTACTGCATTCTTTCCTGCCTATTAGTGATACAGTTGCTAGGAAACCAGCCAGATTTGCCCTCTTCCCCTCTCCCCCAGCAACATCAAAAGAAAGGAAAGGAGGCACCTTCTCACAGCCAATCAGTTTAAAATGCAACAGCCCTTTTTGTGTTTCAACCAATAGATGCTTGCCAGGCTAGAATTCCCCTGCTTGGGCTTGCTGGGAGGAACTGGGACCTTTAAATCACCCTCCTCCCCCTGAGCTCATGCTGAGGGTATGGGCCCAAGCTCCAGCTTGTAATGAAAAGGCTATACTGACTGTAATAAAAAGACTCTGCATCAGAATCGGCTCCTTTGGGTCTTCCAGACTTGGGCATAACATGTGCAGCCTCTGTGTGTTTGTGAGTGTGTGTGTGTGTGTGTGTGTGTGTGTGTGTGTGATGGTGTGTGCATGAGGACATGTATGTGCCACAGATGAACAGAACATGTGCAGAAGTCCTAGGATAAAGTCAGAAATCTGTGCTTGCCTTCTATGTTATTTGAAAGGGGCTCTCTTACTATTTGCCATTGTGTATATCAGGCTAGCTTCTCAAGGATTACTTTGTTTCTGCCTCTCATCTTGATGTTGGTAGCTGGGGTTACAGATCTCCAGCCAGACTGTAGCTACAATATTCCCAACATTGCCTTACCTCTGGTATCTTTGTCATGATATCCATAGCAGCTATACTTTGCTGGGCTTTGTGATGTCTAACTCAGTATGCTTTCCAAGAAGACATGGTAAGTGTAGGAACTTTTAACTTATCAATTTAGTTCCTGGAAACATAGTTACAACCAATGGATATGTGTTCAACTGAATTAGAGTATTCAGGAATACACTGAGATTATATAAAAACACTACAGGAAGTCTAATTTAGTAATTTTTACTGTAAAGAAGTAAACTACTACTAAATAAATTGGAATATTTTATCCTTTAAACTTTATAACTTGAAATTGAAAAATAGAGCTGGAATTTTAGAATTTTATTTGTTATTTGAGATACTTACTCAAATTTAATTCACTGCACTGATTTGATAGTCCTAAGTCCACTTTTTAGAGTTCAACCAAGCAGGAAACACTAAAGAAGAAAATTTCTACAAAATTTGCACATGGTATGTAATTATCAGTGCGTTATCAGGATAGGTTTTACTTATTGAAAACCAATGAGCTGTGAAAATGTTGTTTGCATCTTTTCTCTGACCTTGTAATACCATTGCATAGGCATTTCATTAGATCAAACCTCAGATTCTGATGTCAAATTAGGCTTTATATTCATTTCTTAGAGAAGTTTGGATTACAGTAACATAATAAAAAAAGTTGCTTTGTGTATTCTTATGTTGTAGGTACTTAATGGTTTCTTAAGTTTACACTAGAAGTTGATTCCTAGTCAAAAGATTGCCAATGTTGACAGTAATGTCAAAACAAAACTGAATCCTACAGGCAATTATCAAGAAATATAACAGGTTAAACAACACTTTGATATAAATAAACTAAAAATTAATATTAACACATTGCAATTTCTGAAGTTGCTATAATTTTCTATATTTAATTGTGTAATCCCTTACTGAAAATTGCTGAGAGCAATTTTATATGTTCTTCCCACTCAGGCAAAAGGAAGATAACTAAGTGAAGTTTATTAGTTCTATTAATATAATATACTTAATATATATAATATATATTATATAATATAATATATATTATATATAATAGAATAATAGAATATATAATATAGTAGAATATATATAATATAATATATATTCTATAATATACAGATATAACAAAAGAAAAAAGAAAGAAAATGAAAATATTAATCATCCTGTTTGATTAGTAAATACTGCAGACATGTATTGAAATCACATGATACTATATAAACATACACAAATTAGGCTCTTAACAAAACACCCAAAACAAAACTATTCAAGGGGCTAGAAATGTTGACTTGCACACACATTGTATAATGTTTAAATAATTATACCCGCTCTATGTGGCATAATCATTTTTAAAAAATTGAGCCTATAAATGGATATATTTTACAGTCAATTCTCAAGAAAAAAATAAAGCATATTTTACTTTTAAATCTTTGGTTAATACCCTATGCATGGGTTGGTTAAGAACTGTTCAGTTTTTTTAAAAGTTTTACTACATTTTGAACTATCAACCATAATTTGAAAGTATCAAGCAAAGTATTTTTGAAATAATATTTTTATTCTGCTTATGTTTAGCTTAATCTTTTCTGTTTTTACTATATTGCTTTGCAATAGGGGTCAATGGTTTTTTACTTACTGTAGAATACGATGTAAATTATCTCCTGGCAAATCCTGCTAACACATTCGCTCCTGCTAAGAATAACTAACACACAATCTGTTGATGGTTGTGCTTTCTATCTTTCCTTGCACATGGGGCCAGAAGAAACACCCAGGTTTAGTGTAAACTAAAGACAATAAAGACCTGTTTCAGAATATTTGTTCTTATGTCTCCTTATGTCTTTCAAAATATGTGGGATAGCCATATTTGAAAAAAAAATTAAGGACACATTCTTGTTTGACACTGTACTATTATTTAAGGAAGTATTATGAATGATCTTCAAACATTCACAGAAAGATGAACTTATCCTTGTCAATAATAAAAATAAAATATTTCATTATTCATATAAATAACATAATTAAGAAAATGTAAAATATTAATGTTACAATGTTGTCATAATAATCAAAATTATAAAATTAAGCACATAGTATAAATCTCTTAAAATTATGGATTAACTGTCAATATTTGTCCACTGAACCAAAGTAATTCTGATGCACATTTAATCACATGCTCCATAATAATAATTTTAAAATCATAATCTTTACCAGTGTGTTGAGAGAGTAATATTTCTTCTTATGCTAAAAGTTCAGATAATAGCAATTTTACACTGAAGTACTATATCTATAAAATTATTTATTTCATTTCTGGATATTTTCGTAGTCTAGAAATGCAGAGAATGGGCTGGAGACGTGGCTCAGTGGTTAAGAGCCCTGACTGCTCATCCAGAGGACCCAGGTTCAATTCCCAGCGACCACATGGCGGCTCACAACTGTCTATAACTCTAAGATCTGACACCCTCACACAGACATACATGCAGGAAAAACACCAATAACATAAAAATAAAAATAAAAATAAATAATTAATTTAAAAAAGAATTGCAGAGAATGAGTGTTTCCTCAGTACATTCCAGAATTTCTGAGGGTAAAATGGAATTGTTCTTTCTCCAGTTATGACTTTGAATATATTAAATGTTGGTATGCTTACTGTTCTCAGTCGATTGTCTAATTCTATACGGAGCAGCGTTGCTACCTCCATATTTCAATAGCATGTTAGAATGCCTGAGTTGTTGCCTTCTGTGACTCGAATGTGGAACACATCAGGGAGTTCACTATTTTGAGGCTCCATTTGTTGCTTCCACTATTCCTGTCATTACAATGAATTAAAAGTCATGGTGCTAGAATATGTCTTGATTTGATGAAAGTTCTAACAAAGGAAAGGGAAGAAAATTTCTATTCTAGTATGATCAGTAAAAAGTAGTCCTCTGTATAAAAGTTAGTTTTTACTATTAAGGTGACTACCGATCTAGTTAAGAGTTCCACTTGATGAATTGTCTAGATAAGGTCGTCCTATGAACACGTCTGTCGAAGGTTGTCTTGATTGTTCATTAATGTAGGAAGACTCAGCCCAATGAAGGTAGCACCATTTCCTAGACCAGGCCCTGAAATGTTGAGGATGAAGAAAGCTAGTTGGGTAAAAAAGCAGGAAACATGGGTGTATTAAATTTCTCCTTGCTTTAAAATGTGGATGTGGTGTGACCAGCTCTTTGGGTTTCTGTCTTGACTTTTTCTCAAAAATGAGTTATAACCTGGAACTGTAAATATCATTCTATTCAAAGCTGTTTTTTTTTTTTTTTTTATCAGAGGATTTTGTTACAGCAACCGAAGGGAATGAGAAGATCCAGCAAGCGTGAGTGCAGTGCTAAACTGAGAATCGCTGCTAATATGGGACTCACACAGACTCGGATTTCAAAAACTTTGGTTGTTGCAGCTGAATCTCACTGTGGGACAAGATATGCAACTTGACCTTCTTTATTTTCTTGGTTGAAGTTATATAAATTTAAATTAGGGTTATGCCAGGGCCTGCTTAAACCAGTAATTGTGGATGTTGAGACTGATTTGAATTTTGCTTGATTTTCTGTGAAATATCTAGAACAGTCACGGTGAGTTCTAGTGTGAACTGCTAAAAGGAGGCTTCTCTAATTAGATTTTTGTTCCCTGCTCTCCAAGAGCTCCTGCAACCACGGAGGATAACATGGTAGAATAAAATAGAAAAGCCATTGAAATGAAAAACCAAGTATTCTATAGGTATCCCCCAACCCTTAATTCAATTTAAAGCTGAATATAACCACTTGTCTGGAAATGGCAACTAGTGAGCCATACTGCTTTCAGATTTATATAAATACTTACAAGTATAATAATTCATTGCTAAATATGTGTTAGCAAACAACAAAATAAACACATAAAATTAATAATCACAGCCCCATTGAACAAAACATTATTAGCTTCTTGGAAATGCTCCCAAAAGCAATTTTCTCTTACTGTTGACAGGCATGTGGATTGTTGAACTTGGGTCTATAGCAATGCTATTTTAAACGTTGCACACAAGTAGTTCATACATATATCCTTTGCTTACATGAATAAACAACAAAAATCCAGATTTTGCAGGTCAAAGACAGGCTGGATTCCTGTCTTCAACAGATGCAAAATTTTTCCAAGTAGATATTCCAATTTATATTGCAAGCACTGTCTGGAAAGATCTGTTTGGTTCAGATTTACCAAAACGTTTTTGTAGATGTGAATTTTATCCCTTCTGTATAAAGAACCTCATAACTGATGATGCTAACAGTTTTTCATATACTATGAACCATTTGTGTACATCATATAACAATTATAAAGTATCTGTTTAAATCACTGTGGCTTAGGAATACATATTTTTGGAAATTAAAAAAAATATCATACTAAATTTGGGGACTGGAGTCATGTGACATCATTCCTAGACAACTGAATTTCTTTATTTTCTTTTTATAGTGAGTATACACTATGTTGCTTTGTAGTATACACTATGTTGCTATGTTATTATCCAGAGTTTTTAATACCCAGGGGTTGAAAGACTGAGGCAGGTGGATGCAGGGTCAGCTTTGGTTGGGTTTGGATCACATACCTCCTGGCCTCCCTGATGCTAAAGCTACTCTTTAGCTAATGTTATTATTACTTAGCATCAGGTGGTCTTACTTAGAATGACAAAAAGCTCAGGGCTTGAGCTCAGAGACACTCATTTGGCTTTAGGTTCAAAGCAGCGCCCCTGCCCTATCTCTGTGGATGGCACAATCAGACCTAATTGCTTGGGTCTGTGAGACCAGGCTCAAAAGGCTGGTAGAAGTTTTGAGCTGCATTAACCCTTTGGAAACCAAAGAGAAATGGAGAGAAAAGAAAGGGGTCTTCATGCATGGAGATAACCTAGATAGAACTCCTACTCAGATGTAGCCCATGGCAGCTGAGTCTCCAAGTGGGTTCCCTAGTAATGGGAATAGGGATTATCTCTGACATGAACTCAGTGGCTGGCTCTTTATTCATGCTTCTCTGAGGTGGGAGCAGCCTTACCAGGCCACAATGGAAGGCAATGCAGCCAGTCCTGATGAGACCTGATAGACTAGGTTCAGAGGGAAGGGGAGGAGGACCTTCCCTATCAGTGGACTTGGGGAGGGAAATGGGACTAAATGAGGGAGGAGGCTACAGCTGGGATACAAAGTGAATAAACCATAATTTGTAGCAGGTTTATTTGTAATAGCCAGAAGCTGGAAACAACCCAGATGCCCCTCAACTAAAGAATGGATACAGAAATTGTGGTACATCTATACAATAGAATATTATTCAGCAATAAAAAACAAGGAAATCATGAAATTTACAGGTAAATGGTAGGATCTGGAAAGGATCATCCTGAGTGAGCTATCCCAGAGGCAGAAAGACAAACAAGGTATATACTCACTCATATATACATATTATATAGGATAAACCTACTAAAATCTGTACACCTAAAGAAACTAATCAAGAGGGGGAACTCTGGCTAAAATGCTCAATCCCCATCCCGAAAGGCAAAGAGGATGCACATCAGAAGAGGGAGAAAACAGGAAACAAGTTAGGAGCCTACCACACAGGGCCTCTGAAAGGCTCTGCCTTGCAGACTATCAAAGCAGATGCTGAGACTTATGGCTAATCTTTGGGCAGAGTGCTTGGAATCTTATGAAAAAAGTGGGAAATAGTAAGATCTGGAGAGGACAGGAACTCCACAAGGAGAACAACAGAACCAAAAAAATCTGAGCACAGGGGTCTTTCCTAAGACTGATACTCCAACCAAGTACCATGCATGGAGATAAACTAGAACTCCTGCACAGATGTAGCCCATGGCAGTTTAGTGTCCAAGTTGGTTCCATAGTAATAGGAAGAGGGACTGTCTCTGACATGAACTGATTGGCCTGTTCTTTGATCACTTCCCTCTGAGCGGGGAGCAGCCTTACCAGGTCAGAGAGGAAGACAATGTAGCCAGTCCTGATGAGACCTGATAGACTAGAATCAGAAGGAAGGAGAGAAAGACCTCCCCTATCAGTGGACTTGGGGAGGGGCATGCATGGACAAGGGGGAGAGAAGGTGGGATTGGGAGGGGAGGAGGGAGGAATTTATGGGGGAATACAAAGTGAATAAAGTGTAATTAATAAAAATTAAAATAAAAATATTTATATTGCAAATTTTTTTTAAAAAAAGAGTGAAGATACCCCCAAAAGAAAGAGGTCTCATGCATATACATTGACTCAAAAGATGTCTGAAATAAGAAATCTCAACCAACAAATTCCCACAAGCTTACACGTGATGATAATATTGACTTCAGCTAGCATCTCCCCTGTAGAAACTGCAGCAAGTTCAAGCTGCCCTTAGGGAAAACCTCTTTCCCAACCAGTTGTTATGGTCACACCCCACCCCCTAATAGGTACATGTAGACAAACAATCAGACATATAGACCTGTACTTTTTGTACTCACATTTAAGAGATGATACAAAAAAGATGATACTCCTTACATACACACAATTGACATACACTCATGTAACATATGTACAAAAGTAGATAAACAGGCACATTTACTCATGGATGAAGCAAGAACTGTCAGGCTTCAACAATGTTTATTGTCTGCTCACAATTTTATACTTCTGAGACAAAGCTCTCAATGTCAGAAAAGGAATTACCTTATAGTCAAAAAGGCAATTAATTAAAAAAAAACAGATGAATTAAAAATGCAACAGGTTACATGTTTTTCCACTAAAAATAAATATTTCTTATCTATGTATCCATTACATAAGTTCATGGTGAGTTCAGAATGACAAAGGTTGACAAGGATTAACAGGGCCAAGAGGTTACAACATATATGTCCTTTCAATTAGAACTGACCTGGCTACACATTCTCCAGCTATCTCTAAGTATTTAGTGAGTTCAGGACAGTAATTTGTCTTTCATTCCAAGATACAAAGTAAATTTAAAATGACAGTATATTATGCCATAAGTTGATAAGGTGTAAGGAATTACAATGAAACAGTTTCTTTTTAATGACATCAAGATTTGTACTTAATTTGGACATTTTTTCATAGACCCATTCTATTTGGGGTTCAAGTTAGTAACTTGCTTGTATTTATGCTGTATAACAGGATTCGTGGTGCCATCCCCAGAGTGAGCTTATCTGAAGCCACAAATCTGTCTAAAGCCTGTCTCCTAGTGAGAAGTCCACCAAAGTATTTATTGTAGCCACAAAATTTCTATTAACTGTTTAGCTTCTAAGATTGGTTGAATCAAATCAGGAATTCTATCATTGAGAATTAACTTATCTGAATAGCAGTGCATCCTTATAAAGATCCAGTAGAAAGTTTGTTCAAACAGAGTCAGTAAATACCAAGAAAGCGAGGGTTCACACCATGCCAGATTGTTGAGAGATGCAGCAGTGCAGAAAAATGACGGATTGTCAGAGGCTGGAAGCAATTCTGGGGTGCATCACAGTACAGACCTTGCAAAATACCAGATCGCTTCCGGAAAGCTCACATGACTCCTGAACTTTCCCAGATCGATGGCTCTTGACAACACTAAGCCTGTACCTTGTATTTCTCCTGCCTCAACCCCTCAGGTGTGGAGATTATAGGATTTCAGTGTTGCATATGCCTATTTTCTCTTCCTTCCTCTTCTTTAAGTGTATTTCAGATGTGACAAACACCCTCCCTTATTTGCAGTACTGGGGACTGAACATAGAGCCTTGTGCATGCTATGCAAACACTTTTCCATTAAGCTATGTCCCTCTACAGCCAACCTGTGGTTTCTTTAAAATAATCTTTATTTATGCAAATAGCTAGCTCATTTGCTAGAGGTAGGGTCTGTCTAAACCACCCAGGCTCACCTTAAACTTCGATAGCTTTGAACTTGCAGTCCTTGTACTTCAGCATGGTTTACATCTGCCATACCCTTTCTTTTTAATTTCCATCTTTTGGATCTTTGGTTTCACCTGGAAAATCTTTCTTGACTTTTCCTTTCCTGACTCATTCTCTTACAAATTTATCTGTTGGTGAATATGGGTTGGTCCTTAATGAAATTTTAATCTTTTTCAGGTTCTAAATCTCTTCATGGTTGTCTTACATGGTTTCTAGTTCTTCTAGGGTAGAAATGAAAACTTAGAAGGGTTTTGTTTTCTTGCTTTTTTCCCCCAGTGTATCTCAGCAGCATTACCTGGGTAAAATCCTTGGATGATATTTTATTATACTTGTAAAAGAATGTCAGTATTATTAGTTTGCTCCAGAAGGACAAATAGGATCCAGGTCCCTCTCCATTCTTCACTTACACTCACCATGATTCTGCCAGCTGCTGTGTTTTAGTTTATATTTGCTGTGATTTTCCTTACATGAGAAAAATCTCTTACAGATTTTTTCATCATTCATACACTAGCTTATTATTAACTTCTACCTGATCACTCAAAATACATGTTTTTCCTTCCTTCCTAGTTCACATCTCACCTAAAGTACTAAAGTACTAAAATTTTACTTAACATAAGATACATATTTAATATTTGTGAGTAAAATTATTAAATGAATGAAAAATTCACTCCTACTTATAGTCTCACAAATGAGAAAAGGAGTGTGTTTTCAGTTTTGCATTTATCTATGAGTATGATGAGTATATGGTACTTTTGTACAATATACTGAATAAGTGAGGTTGAATTATTAGTGCCCATGACAATTCAGAGTGTAAGTATATAACACAGATAAACATATCATGTGTATTGATATTATATATATTATGATACATTCACATGATGACACTTAACACTAATGTTATTAAGTACTCAATAATATGATATTATTAAACAAATGAATTTGAAACTTCCTCTAAATATTTACAATAACTTTGATGGCCATAGTTACAGAAACAAAAAACAGAAGTTTGGCTATGAATAATATATAGTCAGAGAGGATATGTTTGGTTTGCATGAATTATTTAAAGTTCTAATTATAAAATGGTATTAAAATAAAATTGGGTGAATAACTACTAATTGGCATTTGTTGTCTAAGAAAAGGCCGAATAAGCAGTCCTGACTCCTGCTGTTTCAACAGTCTCTAGGAAATTGCAGATAAAGGAAAATTAGAATTATGCCAAAACAGAGGCTCAAGAAACTACTTGGTTCTAAGATCTAGTTGGAGCATCTATTATAAAAAGCATCAAGTTAAATAAACCCTGAAGTTATATATAATGGAGAATTCCATTTCTATGACATATTTATAACATTCAAATTTACAGAAGCAGGAAATTCATTGCTAGTTTCCAGGAACATGAAGGTATCACAAAAGAGCTATTTTTCAATGGCTATGAGGCTCTGTGTGTGTGTGTGTGTGTGTGTATCTGTCTCTACCATTCTCTCTCTCTCTCTCTTTTGCTCTCTCTCTTTCTGTGTGTGTATATGCCTGTCTTTAATCCTTTTTAGATGAAAAATTTTTGCACTGCTTTATTCCATCCTTTACATGGTATAATGGCACCTATGAAATCATAAACTTAGCTAAACTGTGCATATCAAAACAGTAAGAAAAGTAACTAAAAGGTTAATAGAGAAGGATCCTCTTTAAAGACAGGTTGAGTAGCCAAGTGGGGACACATGAATGTGTGAATCTCACTGAGAAGAGGAAGTAGAACAGATATCTTGTGTGGATGATAGGGGCTGGGAGGGGAAAGGGAGGAATCAGGTCAGGGTAGGAGAAATGGAGGGAGTACTGGGAGAGACAGCTGGAAGGAATCATACAACTGGGCAACTGGACAGAATCAAGGTACCTCTGTTTTGAGGTAGAAACCCAGAACTATGGAAACTCTCAGGAATCTATGATGGTAACTCTAGATAAGACTCCTAGCAATGAGGAATAGGGAGCCTGACATGGCCATCTCCTGTAACCAGACAAGACTTCCAATGGAGGGATTGGGAGACCAACCCAGCCACAAAGTCTTAGTCCTACAAATTTTCCTGCTTACACAATGTTCAGGGGTAAAGATGGAGCAGACATTGAGGAAATGGCTAAGAAAAGATTGGTCCAGCTTGAACCCTATGGCATGAGAAGGAGCCCACCCCTGGAACTGTTAAGTAGATTCTGCTATACTTGTAGAAAGGAGCCTAGCATAATTGTCATCAGAGAGGCTTTGTCCAGCAACTGATGGATGCAGATACAGAGACGCACAGCTAAACATTAGGGGGAACCTTGGGATTTCTGTGGAAGTGGAGGAGAAATTATAGTCATCAGAGGGGTCAAAGACAACACAAGAACACCTACAGAACCAACCAGCCTAGCCCTATAAGGGTCCACACAGACTGAACTGCCAACCAGATAGCAGGCACGGGACTGACCTAGGCCCTCTGCACACATGTAACAGTTGTGCAGCTTAGTTTTCATGTGGGGCACCTAGCAGTACCAGCAGGGTCTTGTTAGGACTCTTTCCCTCTTCTGGGCGACCTCTTCTAGCCTCAAAGAAGAAGATGCACCCAGTCTTACTGCAACTTGATATGCCAAGGCTAGTGGATATCCATGGGAGGCCTCCCTTTTTCTGAAGAGAAAGGGCAGAGGAGTGTGTGAGGGAAGGAGAGAGGGGAAGATGGGGTGGGGGGAGGCAAAGGGGAAACTGCAGTCAGGATGGAAAGTTAATGAATAAATTAATTTTTTAAAAAAGGTCACAGACAGGCCCTGCTCATTGGCATTTTGATCACCTCCTCCTGGAAGGTGCAGCCTTGCCAGGCAACGGAGGAAGATGATGCAGCCAGCCCTGATGAGACCTGATAGGCTAGGGTCAAGATAGAAAGGGAGGAGGTTCTCCCCTATCAGGCGCATAGGGGGAGAAAAGGGAGGGAGGGTGGGACTTGGAGGAGATGAGGGAGCGAGCTACAGCTGGATACAAAGTGAATAAACTGTAATAAATAATAAATAAAAAAAGGACAGGTCAGGTGTATGTGACCTACGCAGTTGATGAAAAAGAAACGTTTCAAAGGTTGGCAGTGGCTGTTCTTATTCAACTAACGCAGAATAAGTCTTTACTTACTGAAATATACAAATGGGCATAAGAGAAGTTCCAGGAGCCTGGCTTACAGTTACAATTAAACAAGCTGAGAATAGTGTCTTTTGTCCCATCTCCAAGATAGAACAGATAGTTTTCTTTAGATCTTCTCTGCTGGCATCTTATTTTCTGTTATAAGAAATGACACAGAGGCCGGGGCGGTAGTCCTGTCTACAAACTACTTGTGCATAAGAACGGACATCTGAATTTGAACCCTTGAACCCAAGTAAAAGAAGCCAGTATGGTGGCGAGTCTCCTGTAAGTCCAGTGCTGAGAAAGCAGAACAGGGGAGGCCTGGGCTCCCTGGCCAATCAGAGAAGTCTTCTTAGCAATTTCCAGGCTAATAAGAGACCATGTCTTGGGAAAACAACGTCCTTAGAAACAACGTCCTGAGAAACTGCGTCCTTAATTACCCTCTTGCTTTCATATATATGTGCACATATGTGTACACGCATATCACAACTACACAAACATGAACACAGACACACACCCACAGAAACAGAACATTAAAGAGGCAATTAATGTAAATCTATACCTATTCCATGAATGCACCCAAAGTTTTCCATTTCCACCAAAACCCTGAAATGGAATAGTTATGATTTGTTTCTATGGTTACTAAATAGGTTTTCTCCATTCACTAAAGTAGAAGACTGACTTATGTGCTTAAAAAATTTACAGAATATATTATGATTTACTTACCATTTAAAAAATATTGAACAGAAAGTTCAAGTTACATAATTATGGAAATTTAATATCAGTTAAGATGTACAAATTAGGTTTATATTTAGTAGCATGATTGAACATAAATGTTACAAACCATGCTTGCTTCAGCAGTAGATACACTAAAATGGAAACAGTATAAAGAGAATTGACAAGGTCCCTGTGAAAAAATGCTATACAAATTTGTGAAGCATTCCATATTTGTAAGTACAAAAAAAAATCCTCAACCAAGAGCTGATATACATACATCAGTTTTAATAACTCATATGGCTGTGCAGAAGTGTCATATAAATATGCACTTTATCATTTTCATAAAAAGATATTTAGCTTGTTTCTAGCTTTTTCCCATTTTGAGTGTTGATAAAGTGAACATGCTTGTATTTGTTCATTCAGACAAAAGATTCCACAGCAAAGAGCTTCTTCAACATTTTCCACTCATAACTGCTTTCACTCAAGAAGATTTTAGATAATCCCAAGTGTATAGAGTTATAACGTGGATACATATCCCAATATTTTCTGTTAGTAAATGATAAATGATAGTAAATGATAATAAATTTATTTAGATAAAAGATAAAAGAAAATTTGCACATTAACAAAGTGGATATACATATTTATTTTATATGAATTTTCATGGATAAAAATTTGATATTGTAAGATCTAGAGAATCTTCAATATCTTTTGAGGTTGATCAGTATATGGCTTTGAATTAAACACAATACAAAACATAAAGAGTATGTTTATAACCATTTCAAAAATTATAAACAAAACAGGATTCATTTAGCAATTTAACCATTTTTTCAAAATAAAACATAAGCCAAAAAATTTTTTTGAAAATCAGCCATTTTAATGTGATATACTTTGAAGACACATTATTTTTATATATCTATGTTAGAGAATGGTGAGAGAAAGTATTAAAAATCATTATTTTTCATGACTGGGAAGAAACCTCAGAGGTTAAAAGTACTTTCTGCTCATTTGGAAGACCCAGATTTGGTTTCCCATACCCATATGGTGGCTCAGAAAACATCAATAACAACATTGTTCAAGGGATCTGACATAGCACATAGAGACATGCAGACAAAACACAGAAAATCAAAACAGAGAAATCTACCTTTAAAAGTCATTATTTTTATAAACAAATCATTGTGTTTCTACAAGAGTAGAAAACATTGAAGAGCAAATGCTGTCCATTTGCACACAGGACTAAATGATTCATCCGGACACATCATGGGAAACAATGGGATCACAGCATGCTTGGTTTTCAGTAAGTTTTTTGTTACTGCACATTCAGAAAAATCTAAGTGTTGCCAGATCTTTCATGATGCCCAGATTTAGTTACATGGAGCATATATCATCATCCACGTATGATCATATATGAATCTGGGTTACAGAGTACACACTGAACAGAAGAAATGCTTGATAATTGTGTAGGAAATATTTAAACCTCTACTTATATTCTCCAATGTTCACATCATTTCACATCCTCTGTGTCTGAGAAATCTTGTTATTTGTCCTTACAGTACTTCATATTGTAAGTTGTTTAGGAATAGTAAAAGAATTTCTTTTGCTGATAGCTAATTTGACGTATGTTAGAAACTTAATCAGCATTACTATTCACTCTTATGTAATTGATATACATAAACTACATACTCTCATAAGCATGGATGTGCATTCTAAACTCGTGTGTGTGTGTGTGTTTGGTTTTGCATGTTGGAATTCAATTTTTTTACATGATTACTCTACTCTCATTTTATCTATCATACAATTGTAAATATCTTTCTGCTATCTAGGCTTTAAATTTTCATTTTTACTGGCTTACTTTATTTTTTGGTCAGTAATTTTTAAATATATGATAGCTTTCTTTTCTGTTGGATATGTCTCTTTATACCCCAAAGGTATATGTTTTCTATTTTTCTGTAAGATTTTGCTTTATAAATTTATGTATGTAATTAGCAAGCCCATATTTGAAGTTTAATGGTATCAGTTCAAGAAACAAATATATGTATATATATATATATATATATAATTATTTATACTATATGCTACTTTACAACAAAATGTTATTTATACTCACAATATTGAACAAAGCAATACCCCAGGTGTTAAATACTTCATTATTCTAATTCATGGTTTTCAACCCTCCTAATACTGTGACTCCTAATACCTCATGCTGTGGTGACACCCAAACATAAAATAATTTTGTTGCTACTTTGTAATTATAATTTTGCTATTGTTATAAAGTGTAAATAAAATTTAATGTAAATATCTGATAGTTAGGATATCCTGAATATGATCTTCAAAGGGGTCACAACCCACAGGATGAGAACCACAATTCTAATTCATCATCAAATGAATCTTTCAATATTCAATCCACTGAATATATCTTACTTGTAAATTAAAATAAATGTCCTATAAGACATTCAACTTGATTATAAACTTACCTTATAAAGTTTGATTATATTTGATTCAATATCATTTAGACATCTTTAACACAAGTACACTTGACAAAATGTGTACAAAATGAGTCCAACGACAGCTGAGGTTTTGAGACTATAAACTGAAATTGTTTAAAACATGGCTGAAAAACAAGCTTGTTTTTTTATAAAATTAAGAAAATCAGAATAAAAAATAATCCAAATTATTAAAATTTCAATATGAATATCTAATTATTTATAAAAAGAATATTTAAAGCTCACCTACACCTACATAGATAATCCAAATTGCAGAAAATTATTTCTTTGTTTCATCTATTAGATTAAAAGTTACACAAATTTTTAGTTACCTGTCTTTGAATAGTGAACAAAATATAAACTCTCTGGATCTGCTACATTAGTTGTTTTTTGTTGTTGTTGTTTTGTTTGTTTGCTTGCTTGTTTGCTTTTTTAGGGTTATTTTTAAAGTTTTTTTTTAATTTACTCTTTCTATAATTTTAATAGCCCATCAATTTTAATTTCCATTGTCCATATACTGCTGGGTATGAGGTTTTCCACTGGACTATGGTCAACCTACCGGAAGCCTCACTCTTAATGAAAACTGACTCAATAGTTCTATAGCTGTCGGCATGGCCTCATGAACACTTCCATCCATCCATGCTGGAACTTTGGCTGGTTTGTTCTTGTGCATGTAGCAGCAGTTGTTATGATTTTATGAGTGCAGTCCTGCTTTGATGCCCAGAATAAATTGCTCTTGTCTGGTTCTCTTAAAATCTTCTTACTTCCTCTTCCACAGTTGACTGTGAGTTTGTGGGAAAAGTGTGATGCAGCTGTCACATAATGACCGGGAACGCTAGGATCACTTATTCTCTGAATTCCCAACATCTGAGCTTCTGTGTTAACCACAATCCACCAAAGAGGCCCTCTGAGGAGGCCTGAAAGCTGCAATAAACTATGGGCAGAGAGATGTAAATTGAGAGAGGAATTTGATATTGTGGCCGATTAGCAAAGTACTATAGTAAGTTCACATCTGTTTGCCTATCATTTCTGCAAACCAGGATTCTTGGTCAGATTTGAAGTACCAGACATGTTTTTTTTTTTTTTTTCCTTCTGTAATTAGCCTTTAACTCAATCAGAAACCAGTTCATTATGCCCATAACATTTATGACACTATTTGCACCCATAGCATATCTGATTATGCTTACTCAACATCCACAGTTTGCCAATTAAAAACAAAAACAAAAACAAAACAACAGTGTAGGATATCTCCTCTTGATTCACTGGTAAGAGGTGTCCCAGAGATCCTCAAAACAATATAGCCTCTCGCCATTGCTCTAGTTTGCCCACTAGCATTTGATGGTAAAACCCTGTTGCTGAAGACAACGTGACACAAACGTGACACATCTGTCACAGAACTTGCAGAACTCATGTCAGTTCTGACTGTGTAGCCTACAACCTGTTGGACAGTTAACAGATTACCAGAATGTTCTATGCAGACTCTTATGGGGAAAAGAGCCAATAACCGTCTTGCCTAGCTCTGAAAACTTTGAAATAAAATTTACTTCAATTAACATATAACAGCACATGTCCGTTAATACCTGTGCATGAAATGTAATTATTAAGTCCCAGTGATTGGCATTTTGACCTTGCTTGCTTGAGCTGTGAGGTGTGAGAAGACTCCTTAGACTGGGCTTTGCTGTGTACCTCTCGGTCTGGCTTTTATCCTTACGCTTCAGCCTAGCCAGTGCCGGGATCACAGTTGTTCCCTGCGAAACCCAAGTCCTTCCATTTCTTGCTTGTAGCCCTCAAATGCCCAACTCCTTCTGTATCCTTCCTGTCTACTATCCACAGTCCTCCTCTTTCACTTTCATGCATCAACGTGGTTATGAGTTGTGAGTGAAGGCTAATTTCATAGATATCATATCAGGATATTTTACTCTTCCTGGGGCAATTCTATCATTGATTAGGTTTTTTTTTCCCCTAAGAATTTTTCTTGATTTTATTTAATTTAACTAGAAATACAAACATTTAAATTTATTTATAAAACCTTATTCATTTAAAGCATTAATATTTATAAAATTTTATACATAAAATGTAATTCCTTTCTTGGCACTGCTTATTTGTTGCCTCTGACTTTTAATATTTTTCATGGTTTATCTGTTTTAATACTCATAGTTAGCTTTTCATTTAGTTGCTCATTTTAGTTTTTCAAATTTATGGAATTTTTAAATTAATTATATCGTTCTTACTAATTTAAATGTTATTAAAAAGAATAGACTATAAGAATGGAAATAATATATTTAACAAGACGTACTCAACTCTGTACTCCTGTATGTCTAAGGCTTCTCAAGTTTATCTATGCTAAATGTCCTGTCAGGACTCAGCAGATCAGCTTGCACAACTGTCAGAGACATGTGACAGAAAGTTTACCCTACTGAGTGTTTTATGTAAAATTTATATGACATGTCTATGCACTCAAATAAAAGATTTCTTAAAAGATTAGTTTCATCGTGTGTATTTTACTACTTGTTTTTGTTCTGTAAATATCTTAAACTACAGTCAGACCCAGTGATTATTTTGTAACAATTTCTTCAATATGACAAGGCGTTTGTACTTTTATATAAATATAATGGTCTGGCCAGTAATGGAACTTAGTCATAGTTTTTTTCATATACGGGTACAATAGCAAAGAAGTCAGCCTCCATATACTTCTTCCAAAACCGGTGACTGTAGCACTGTTTTATCTTCCATTTCTTTCCTACATGACTGAATGTCTGTCTTCAACAAATCAAATCAGCAGTTTGGTCTATCAGCATAGACCAGCGACTATATTAAAAGTAGGGAATTCAGAGAACTTAGACACATAAGCAGTCTGTTTTTCAGGATCTTCAGTTTAGATGGAAGAGAAGGGATAGAGAAGTATAAGCAGGAATTATTCGTGACATTTCATTAAGTGACTGCAATCAAGTCACAGATAAAATAACATGAAATTCATAAGAGAAAGACATAAAAGAGACTTCAAGAAAGGATGATATCTCGGATTTATTGTTAGAGGGAAATCTGTATTAGCAATTTGTGACTTTTTTTCACATTCTAGAAGCATAGAGGATTATTAAAGCATGTTTTGGGGTTACCACTGAATTCATGTTCTAGTTCCACTCATTACCAGTGGAAGGCACATGGACATACTTCTTATCCTCTCTAAAAATATTATGTCCTACATCAATAGCATCCACTCCATAGGATGTTTATTAGTGATAATTATTATGATTCATGTAAATTAACAAACACAGTGGCTCAAACTGAGCACTCAGCAAGTGCTGGCTTCTGTTTGACATAACTCTGTTCTTCCTACTGAGCTGCTTTGAAAGCTGTCATAGACCCTGATGTTCTAACCAGGTGACGCTGTCAAAACTTGCAGTTTGCTCGTGGAAAACCTTTTCCCTTTATAGTACTCACTAAATCAGTGCTTCTAAACTCTTTGTGTAAAGCTTTTAACACCTCACAAGTTCTAGTCCAGTAGTGGATGATACATTCACAAGTTCGGGATGTCAAACACGGGCCTCTCTGGTTTTCAAAATGTATGATTCTAATGTGAATGTAGTATTTAAAGCAAAAACAGATGATCCAGATTTTAAGAATATTGGTCAAGGGAGAACAAATGCATTGACTATGACTGCAAATACAAAAGTCCTTATAGGGATATAAACTTTTTCTATACTGAACATCAATATAAAAACCAAATCAGACTTACAGCAAAAAACACTTGAATTTTATTGCTAAAGAGCAGGGCTGTTTAAGTTAGTTACAAATAAATCAGGACTTGAAGCATAAACATATAACTGTCTATGTGTGTTAGTTTTAAAGATGATAATGTAAAAATTATATAATTTAGACTTAGAAGCAAATATCATTAAAAGGATAAAATGTATTTCTGTGTTTTTTGCAATTGTTGTAATAATAATTTATAACTTAGTCTCAAATCATCATGAATTGAGTAAAATTATCAAAATAAGGAAAATAAAAGTTCTGTGCAACATGCCTGATCTGCTGTCAGCAAACAGCCAGCATTATAGGGACTGGAAAAAATTTAAAGCATTTCCTTTAAAAATTAATAAAAAAACTAAAGTATCAATTTTCTTCCCTTTTACTCAAATAGTGCTCAAAAATTCCAACAATAAAGAGAAATAAACATGATAGACACCAAAAAGAAAGAAAGAAGCCACGTTATCCTCTCCCTGTAATTATCTGTATATAAAGAGACTGAAGACCCCACTAGACCACACAAACCTTAAAAACATTTCCACAAAATAGCAGCATAAAAATCAACTTACAATAATCATACGATTTACCAATAACAAAGAGTCTGAGAAATTATTCATCTCTATAATTAAATAAATACATACCTAGGTATAAACCTGGACAAGAAGTTATATTTCTATTATGAAAACTATAAAATATGGGATTCAGCAAGATGGTGGTGTTGGGACAATTCTTATTCTGAGCAGCAGCACAACAGGATCGGCACAGTGACCAGCAGTCAGAACTCGCGGCCCAAAAACACAAGTGATTGTGTTTCCCAGGTGAGAGGATACCCCACGGTGGGGGATTCAATCAGCTTTAACTCACCCAGCTAAACCACAGAAGAGATCCCGGTTCCGCCAGGCGCTTGGTCGCCAGCCCAGAGCTACACCCCAGCGTGATCTGGTCATTGTCCCAGACTGAACTGTGGGCACCACAACATCAGAGACTGAGAGATAACCCTATGCTGCAGGAAATGATTGGGACTGACCTTAGGTCACCCAGACATCCCCTGGAAAAGACTCGGGGTTCCGCCGGCACCCAGGAGCCAGCCCAGAGCCAGAGCTGGGGACCCAGGCGCCTGCACAGAGCCCTGCCTGCATGACTGACTCACTGCCCGAGATAGAACTGTGGGCACCAAGGCACCAGAGACTGAGTTTCTCTGTTGGGTGCAAACCCACAGGGAGGGGAATGGCTGGTCTGATCCCAGAGCACTCAGCCGATACCACCACCCCAAAAAGTCTCCGGAAAAATTACCCCGTTTCGGCAGATGCCCAGGTACCCAATCCCCAGAAAGGCAGAAAGGCAGAGCCATGTAAGTCTGTGCCTGCGGGTTCTACTGGACATCACAGACAGAACAGCTGTCCCCAAAGCAAAGACTGGGCGTCCCTGTCAGGAGGAAACACCACAGCGGGGGAGATCATCAGGTCCAATGCTCAGGACACCCAGCTCCAAAAGACTTTCTGGATTCATGCAGACTCTAGGCTCTAACCTTCTACTGCAGGCATGAGCCCTGTGCTCACCCACCATTATTAAGTACCGCTAGGCCACTTGGGCACACAGCTGCATCCTCAGATCTACAAAAGCCAGAGAGCCTTACAGCAGCCCTCAGATACTGCTCCAAGGTTCAACCAGTTATCCCTAGCTAAACTGACAAAACTGTGGGAAACCCTGGTTCTTCAAGAGGGCTGCACCCAACAATTACACCTTAAGAGCAACAGCTGCTGCTCATTAAATTCAGAGAAAAAACCCAGCAGCAGGGAAGCCATCACCAGGACCTCTCTTGATGAGAGGAGAGCCTTCCTGAACACCATAGTTACCACACAGGTCCATACACCTGAAGTGAACGTGACAATTCCTGAGAAGCACCACCATTCAGTTGGCCATACCCAAAAACCAGAGGAGAACTTCAGAACCCCACCAAGTGGATTCTCCCCATCCCAGGACCCAGCAGGCACGAGAAATTAACAGACAATACCAGAGACAGAGAGATGGGTAGAGGCCAGCGAAAAAGCACAACCAACAAAAGGCAAAGCAATATGGCATACCCAGAACCCAGTTACCCTGGGGGCAAGTAGCCCTGGACACCCTAACATAAGTGAAATTCAAGAAGATGAGCTTACATCTATGCTTATGAAGAGGTTAATGGAGGAAGCAAATAAAATGCGTAAAGAATTAGGGGAAGATATAATAAAATATTTATGGTCATCCATAAAGAAATACAGGAAGATTCAGCCAAACAATTTGTGGCGTTCAGAGAGGAAATGATTAAATCACTGAAAGAAATAAAAGAAATAGTGGAATGTTCAAACCAACAGCTGAAGGAATTGAAGGGAAAACAGAAAAGTACAGTCAGACAGGTGAAGGAAATCAACAAAACGGTTCAAGATCTGAAGATAGAATTGGAAAAATTAAAGAAAACACAAATGGAGGAAATAATGGAGAGGGAGAACTTAGAACAGGAATTATAGAGGTAAGCATAACCAACAGACTAAAAGAGATGAAAGAAAGAATCTCAGGTGTGGAAGATACAATGGAAGAAATCAATGTATCTGTCAAAGAAAATAATAAATCTAAAAAATTCCTGACACAAACCATTCAAGAAATCCAAGACAACATAAAAAGACAAAACCCAAGAATAATAGGAATAGAGGAAAAAGAAGATTTCCTCCTCCAAGGCCCAAAAAATATTTTCAACAAAATCATTGAAGAAAATTACCTAACTTAAAGGGGAGGCCTATAATAATACAAGAGGCCTACAGAACACCTAATAAATTAGACCAGAAAAGAAAATCCTCCCATCACATAATAATCAAAACAGTAAGTATACAGAACAAAGAAAAAAATATTAAAAGCTGCAAGGGAAAAAGGCCAAGTAACATATAATGGCAAACCCATTAGAATCACACCTGACTTTTCAACAGAGACTATGAAAGCCAGAAGAGCCTGGATGGATATCATGCAGACTCTAAGAGAACACAGATGTCAGCCTACAAGTGAACACAAAAAAATTCTCTGAAGGACTTTTAGTGTGGCTGTCAGTTAATTAAGTCTTTGTGGAAGCCAGAATCGAAAGATGAAAAGGAGAAATTCCGTATTATCTAGGTATACTCACTTCTGAGTACATACCTCGAGGTTCACAGTCAGTGTACCACTGAGACATCCACGTGTTCTTCTTTACTGTGACATTCCTCACAACAGCTAAGGTGTGACATAGCCTAAAGTTATCATTAATTAGTAAACAAAACAACGGGATTTTCTTTGATATAAAAAGGAATTAATATTTCATCTACCTCCCAACTTAAACCTCCCATCCCATTATTCCTCTTTTCCCCGTCATGTCACCTATGTCTTTTCCCTTACTATCTTTCTTTCTTGTTTCACAAGGGTCTCCTTTCTAGATTCCTAGATTATGCAGGTAGTTAGATTAAATATACAAACCTAGAGGTTCATCAGCACTCACAGGAGATGCTGTCCACACAAGGCTTGTAAGCGATCAAGCCAGTCAACATTCTAGCATTGAGTGGGGAGATGGTCTTGCCAGCCCCCACCACTACCTGGGGAGATATTGACAGTTGATGGCTTGGGTAGGAGGGAGAGAGTTAGTGTTATCTAAGGATGGGGCTACCAGTAGGTCAACTGGGCTTCATTGGATGCTTCTTCCCCACTAACCAGAAGTATGTGGACAGCACATATTAGAGTCAATGGATTATAGAATTTCTTTTTTAAAGACAAGCTGTACAAGTTTACATTACCACCAGCAATGGAGGAGAGTTCCCCTTTCTCCACATCCTCTCCAGGATGCATCATCCCTTGAGTTTTTGATCTTAGCCATTCTGATGGGTGTAAGGTGAAATCTCAGGGTGGTATGATTTGCATTTCCCTGATGACTAAAGACACTGAGCATTTCTTTAAGTGTTTCTCTGCCATTCGATATTCCTCTGTTGAGAATTCTCTGTTTAGCTATGTACCCCATTTTTAATTAGATTACTTGTTTTGTTGCTTTTTAACTTCTTGAGTTCTTTGTATTCTCTGAATATTAGCTCTCTGTCAGGTATAGGGTAGGTAAAGAACCTTTCCAAGTCTGTAGGCTGGTGTTTTCTCAGAAAATTAGGAATAATATTACCTCAAGATCCAGCTATACCACTCCTAGGCATATAACCAAAATATGCTCAAGTATACAACAAGGACATTTACTCAACCATGTTTGTAGCAGATAGTTGTTTATTTGCAACAGCTAGAATCTGGACATAACCCAGATGTCCCTCAACTGCTGGAGCACACTGACATAGTCGAACAGTTCCTGAGTGGGGAGTGAGGATTAAATAAAATAACGCACTACACAGGAGATCAGTTAGAGAGGGCTGCCAATAGAAACGGTCACACTCTTTTGGCTTATTCCACAAAGTACCTCCAAACAATGAAGGGGTTTATGCAGAAGTCAAACTTGTTTACCTCAACCAACTGTCTGTGTGATCCTCATACAAACAAAAGTAAGTGGACTTGGGAAAACATCCCGCCTATTCCTGTCTCCAGGGGAAGGCCAGGGTGAAAACTTGTTCTTTGCTGAGAGTTCATTAACCAAGCAACCTGACAAATAAGCAGCTCTCCACACTCAACTGAGGAATGGACACGGAAATTGTGGTACATTTACACAATGGAATACTACTCAGCAATTAAAAACAAGGAAATCATGAAATCTGCAGGCAAATGGTGGGAACTAGAAAAGATAATCCTAAATGAGCTATCCCAGAAGGAGAAAGACACACATGGTATATACTCACTCATAAGTGGACACTAGACCTATAAGATAGGATAAACATACTAACATCTGTACACCTAAAGAAGCTAAGCAAGAAGGACAACCCTGGGTAAGATGCTCAATCCTCATTCAGAGAGGCAAAGAGGATGAACATCGGAAGATGGAGAAAACAGCAAAGACAGAAGCTTACCACAGAGGGCCTCTGAAAGACTTCACCCAGTAAGGTATCAAAGCAGATGCTGAGACTCATAGCCAAACTTTGGGCAGAGTGCAGGGAATCTTCTGAAAGATCTGGAGAGGACAGGAACTCCATAAGGACAGCAACAGAACCAAAAAA
The DNA here is from genome assembly GCF_907164565.1 of Psammomys obesus. Lineage (NCBI taxonomy): Eukaryota > Metazoa > Chordata > Mammalia > Rodentia > Muridae > Psammomys > Psammomys obesus. The sequence goes on along the minus strand of NW_026592118.1, from coordinate 39,524,417 downwards.
TCTGGGCAAAAAGGTATTTTCTGATGTCTATACTGCAACCAAGAACCATGCATGGAGATGACCTAGAACCCCTGCGCAGATGTAGCACATGGCAGCTCAGTGTCCAAGTGGGTTCCCTTGTAAGGAGAACAGGGACTGTCTCTGACATGAACTCAGTGTCTGGCTCTTTGATCACCGCCCATGGGGTGCAGCCTTACCAGGCCACAGAGAAAGACAGTGTAGCCATTCCTGATGAGCCCTGATAGATTAGGGTCAGATGGAAGCAGAGGAGGAATTTCTCTATCAGTGGACTTGGAGAGAGGCATGGGCAGAGATGAGTGAGGGATGGTGGGATTGGAGGGGAGTGAGGGAGGGGGCTACAAAGTGAATAAATTTAATAAATAAAAAATGAATTAATTAAAAAATAAAATGAACAAGTTAGAGAAGGAACTGAGGTGAGTGTATCTGGAAGGGATTAAGGGAAAGAATTCGAGGAGAACAGAATAAAAATAGATTGTATGAAATTCTCAAGAATTAATAGAATAGAAAATCATGTTGCATAGAAAACAAAACAATCCAGGATCAAAAGGACAAATATTACATGAGTTGCAATTTGATTTGAGAATTTCCCCCATTGACTTATATGTTTGAATGGTTGGTTCCCAGTTGGAGGAATGTTAGGAAGGATTAGAAAGTGTAGCCTTTGGAGAAGAGATGTGTCTGTTGGGGTGAGCTTTAAGTGAGGCCCAGTCTTGCTTTGGAGCCTCCTGCTTGAGGATGAGATTTCAACTCTTAGCTACTGTTCCAGCACCATGCCTGCCTACTTGATGCCATTGTGCCTACCCTCAAGGTCATGGACTCACCCTATAAAAGTGTAGGCAGGTCCCCAGTTAAATGCTTCCTTTTAAAATTTTCCATGTTTGTTATGTCTTACTACAACAATAGAATAGTTACTAGGACAACTTGTTTTCTTTCACAGGAGATATTTAATAGGCACATAAAAATTACATCAATATAGAAGGGGTAAGGAGCACTATTCAGGAAAAAGAAGAAGGTCGGTATAATAAAAAATATAAATTAAGGAATGAATATGATCATGGACCATAAATGCATGTCTGAAATGTCATAAAGGAAGCAATTACTTTGTATAATTAAGATGAACCAGCAAAAGTTCTTTGCAAAAAAGTATAGGAGTAAGTTACAGGATGCTGATCACTTGGGAAGAGGTTAAGTCATCTTTTCTCTTGACAGATGAAGAATAGTGAAAGAAATAGTGACAAAGGATCTGAGTAATACAGTTACTGAGTTGAATTTATAAATATATATTAGTCATATACATGTGCCAGGAGTATTTTTAGAAGGATATATAAATTATGTACTAAGTTGAGAATCTAAGCCCAAAGCATGGCAGATTTAGAATTAGAAAAAGAGGACTATAATGGAAAGAATTGGGGAGATGACAGAATTTGGAAGACATGAGAAATGCTTTTTTTACTGTGCAGGGTTCTTAGTTATCATTTAATTTTTTAAAAAATTTATCTCTCTTTTTATAACATATTAGATCTCTTAAATAAAACTGTAACATACAGATTTTTTTAAAAAAAATAATAAGCAAAAACAGTACCAGATACATAACGGTGTAAGAATTACTCTTTAGATTTAGTGAAAGTGAGTCACAAAGCTTCTTTCTTGTCTCCTGTTCCAAAGAGACCACCAGAGAAATCTTATACATGTGCCACCCAAGGGCTACTTAACCAGCAAGGCAGAGTATATCGTCTTTGGGGTTCCAGTGCATCTCAAATGATACATCCTGAAAGTTGCAGAAGCTACCTATGGTCAGTGATGCATAGAGAAAGGATGCTATCTGGCAGAGATCAGTAATGTTGGCCAGATAGGCATTATTGGATTTATAAGCAAAATGACTGGTGTTTATAGTTGCTCAGTGTTCGTATGGTTTTGTTGAAGTATCTTCTAAGGCTGTATTAAAATATTTTACTGGAACTTAATTTTTCTAAAATTCAGGTATGCTTTTTACAGTTTACTTGTTAGCTAGTCATAATTAGATTTTTTTGGTGGAAGGGGGCTTAAATTTGCATATAAATTAACATATAGTTATTAATGAATTTTAATGGCAGGATAATATTCCCAATCATTGAATAAGCAATAATTTCTCTAGCCAAGATGTTATTTGTAGAAGATAATGTAGAAGATTTTCCTTTTGTAACATTAGTTTCTTCCTACCTTTGCACATATACCATTCACCACTTGCTTGATGCTCTTCTCAGGACTAATTCTTGAAAGTGACATTGCTAGGTAGAAAATAAATTTTTTATAATAAAAGCGTTTTTATCTAATTGACTTAATAATATCCATGTGCAAGCTTTTTTTCTGATTATAGTATTCAACGATAATGGAAACACAGAAGTTGAAAGGGTGTAAATATCCCTGCAGTGTGGTAACTGTCACATGAGAAGTGGGATTCAGAAAGTCTACCACAGCTGTCTACTGAGGCAGAGTAAGGAAACAGGAGCCTGAGAAACAACTGTCAGTACTATTAGTTGGCTAGTAAAGAGTATTGGCTATTTCTTAAGAGCTGCATAGATGCCATTATTGGGCAAGTGCTATCTTCTGAATGACCCACAGAGCTCATAAGTCCATGCATAAGAAGATAGGGCAAACCACTGCAGGTTGGAATGAAGTGGAAAGGAGAGTGGTTTTCAGCAGCAATGTGGCACATGTTTCAGAGGGTGATGTAGAATAAAAAAATCTCCAAAGATGATATCACCATTGGAAGAATCCACAAAGCCATTGATAAGGGAGAGTGGACACAATGAAAGGTACTGCCACATGAAGGCATGAAAGACCCGTAGGTATGTCTTTTGACTGTCAATCTTTTTTTCTTTTTTTCTTTAAGTGTAAAACCAGTGGTTTAACTCTGGGATCACACCATTGCTAAGTTTCCTGTTAAATCATTTCACTAAATATCCACAACAGCTTGAGGTGTGTGGGGCAGAGGGCCTCAGAGTAGTTATCACAGTAGGACACAGTTTGACCTGCACCCAGCAATGTCCCACGAAGCTCTCAATGTCTGTGATGTTTGTACAGGAATAATAATAATAATAAAAACCGATTTAAAAGGTTTTAATTGAATATAAATTGTATTTGTGTACATTTGACTGACCTGACACTAATAGCTGATTTATTATTATCCAGTTGGAGACCCGTGAATTAAGGCAAGATGGGAGGTGGCTAATGTAGGTTCTATGGAAGCTGATGCCCTCACAGAAAAAGCCAACATCTAGTCCTTCTCCTTCAGCTCCAAGGGCTTTAGCTCATCTTACTTGTGTTACACCAAGTAGACACTGGAGATATTTAAGTTTTACTCAGAACTGTGGTGATGTACACAGATTGTTTAGTAAGACTTGTATAATAGTCACTTGGTTTTCAAGGAGTTTTGAGCATATTTTGTTACTGAACCTGAACAATTACTGCATTTTACCATTTGAATATTGGGGATTAAACCAGGGACTTTTAATATGCTCTCTCACTGCCTCATATACTTTACTGTTAAATCAAATGGTTGAGAAGCATGACTATCTTTACTTGTATTTTTGATTTTCAGAAACACTAGAGTCAAAACATTTATGACTTTCAATAAGGGTTTTCTTCTACTCCTTTAAATTAAAAAATAATGTTAGTTGCTGGAATATTCATGGATAAAGGTACTTTATTATGAATTTTAAATGAGATTAAAAAGCTAAATCTTTTAGAATGCTTATCCTACCTATACTCCTAAATAAGCTAAACAATAAGGAAGACCCTAGGGAAGATGCTCAATCCTCATTCAGAAGGACAAATGTGATAGATATTGGAAGCAGGAGAAGACAGGGAACAGGAGAGGAGCCTACCACAGAGGGCCTCTGAAAGACTCTACTAAGTGAGGTATTGAAGCAGAGACTGAGACCCATACCCAAACTTTGGGCAGAGTGCGGGGAATCTTATGAAAGAAAGGGGAGATGAAAGACCTGGAGGAGACAGGAGCTCCACAAGGAGAGCAACAGAGCTAAAAAAATAACCAAAAAAAAAAAACCAACAAACAAAGAACAACAACAACCAAACAAACAAACAAAAAAACTGAGCCCTCAGATCCCTACAGAGTCTGATACTCCAACCAAGGATAGTGCATAGAGTCTACTTAAAACACTGGGTCGTGGCTATAAATGAAGGCAGTCCTTTTCCTTTTTGGTAAAAGAATTCTCTATGTATCTTGGGTGGCTTGGAATGCTGCTTGCACTGCTTCTGTCTCAGCCTTCCAGGGCATTGAATGCTATATTCTGCTTGTTTGCCCACCCACCCACCACCTTTCTAAAAGCTAAAGGTCTAATAGCCGTTTAGTCAGCCTGAGAGAAGCAGCTGTCAAGAGGTAAGCTAGTTTGGTAGAGCATAAAAAAACAAAACAACAACAACAACAACAACAACAACAACAAACACTGGGTCAAATGTAGCCCATAGACTCAGTATCCAAGTGGGGTCCCTAGTAAGGGCAGCAGGGAATTTCTCTGGCATGAATTCAGTGACAGGCTTTCTGATGACCTACTTTTGTGCCAGGCCACAGAGGAAGACAATGCAACCAGTCCTAATGAGACCTGATAGGCTAGGGTCAAACAGAAGGGGAGGAGGACATTCTCATATCAGTGGAGTAGGGGATGGGCATAGGGAAGAAGAGGGAAGGAGGGTAAGATTGGGAGGGGGTGAGGAGGGGGCCACAGCAGGATACAAATAGAATAAATTGTAATAAATAATAATAATAATAATAAAGAAAAAATTAAATCTTTTATTCTCTAAAGGTGATCATGAGAGTTGTCTAGCTAGCTTTACATCAACTAGAAAGAAACTAAAGTCGTTGGAATGGAGGGAGCCTCAATTGAGAAAATGATTCTGTAATGTAAGGCTGTGGGCAAGCCAATAGGGAATTTTCTTAAATAGTAATTAATGGGGGGAAGACCTAGCCCATTGGAGGTGTTGCCATTTTGGGGCAGGAGGGTCTGAGTTCTGTAAGAAAGCAGGCGGAGCAAACCATAATTAACAAGCCAGTAAGTTTATAAGTAAGTACATACCATGTGTGCCTTTCTGAGTCTGGGTTACCTCACTCAGGATAATCTTTTCTAGATCCCACCATTTGCCTGCAAATTTCATGATTTCCTTGTTTTTAATTGCTGAGTAGTATTCCATTGTGTAAATGTACCACAATTTCTGTATCCATTCCTCCGCTGAGGGACATCTGGGTTGTTTCCAGATTCTGGTTATTACGAATAAAGCTGCTATGAACATAGTTGAGCAAATATCCTAGTTGTATGGTTGAGCATCTTTTGGGTATATGCCCAAGAGTGGTATAGCTGGGTCTTTAGGTAGAACTATACCTAAATTTCTGAGAAAGCACCAGACTGATTTCCGAAGGGTAGGAGGTGAGAGAGCTGGGAACAAGAAGGGAAAGTGAGGGCGAGATCACTTTGTCAAGCCTGTAACAAGGCTCCTGGGAGGACGTGGGTGTGACTGTAGCTGAGACTCTTAACATGGGTAGACATGAGGTAACCACCCCCTAGCCAGGCAGAGCTAGTGTAGAGAAGGAACAACAACTCACTGACAAAATCATTCATCCAAACATTACCCTACCTATAAGAAGTGCAGAGATAAAGGTGGAACAAAGCTTGAGGAAATGTGCAACCAATAACTGTCCAACCTAAGACAAACCCCACAGTAGAAAGCCCACCCCTGACGCTATTAATGATGCTCTGCTATGCTTGCAGAGAGGAGCCTAACTTGACTGTTGTCTGGAAGTCTTAACCCAGCAGCAGATAAGAGACAGATGCTAGGACTTGCAGCCAAGTAAAGGGCAGAGTTCCTGGTGTTCCTTGGAAGAGTTGGGGAAAAGAATGAAGGACCTGAAAGGGACAGGAACTACATAAGAAGACCAACAGAGACAACTACCCCAGACCCAAGGGGGCTTACAGAGAATGAAACATCAACTAAGGAACATGCATGGTCTGTACCTAGGCCTGCACAAATGTGGCTGATGGGTGACTAGGTCTTCATGTGGGTCTACTAGAGAGAGGAAGTTGGGGGGGCTGTTTCTAACGTAGACTCTATTGTATACTTTTGGATCATTTTTCCCTGGCAGAGCTGCCTTGCCTGGCTTCAGGGAATGAGGCTATTGATGTGCTGGTGAAGGTTGATACTAGGAGAGGGGTCTCCCCTTTTCTGGGGGGAAAGGGGAAGACAAAAGGAGAAGAAGGGGGCTGGGGGAAGAGGGGAAAGGGCCACCCTTGGGATGTAAAGTAAGTAAACTGAAATTAAAAAACAAAAATTCTGCAAAAAAAATTCTGCAGCTTCCATACATGGCTTCTGCATCAGCTCCTGCCTAAAGATTCCTGCCCTGTTGGAGTTCCTGCCCTGACTGTCCTTGATGTTGAACAGTGATATTGAAGCCTAAACAAAATTAGCACTTTCTTCCCCAAGTTGTTTTTGTTCAGAGAGTTTCAGCACAGCAATAGAAACCTTAACGAAGGCAAGGAATGTTAGATTAAATTTAGAATTTTATTATTTGCAGGGAAACTGTTCACCCTGTTGCTCCTATCGTATGCACTTGCCAATCAAAAACTGAGGGACTTTTCAGGATTATGCTTAGGTGCAAACGCTCATACAGGAAAAGCATGGTGACTCAGCAGAGCAAACCATAGAAAAACAAATAAGAGAGTGTGATACAGGATTTCATTATTCTAGAAACATGGTGTCATAAACGTTTTGATATAAGACTTTCAAAACCCTTGCTTTGGTCAATACATTTTTTCAACTGTAGTATGCTCAGTGCATCTATAGTTCTTCACATGTTAATGGCAAGTCCCCAAACTTTGAATTTTTAACTTTCACAGTGTGTGTGTGTGTGTGTGTGTGTGTGTGTGTGTGTGTGTGTGTGGTGTGTATGTGTTTGTATATCACATTTTCAAAAATGCAACATTTTAAAATTTGAGGGAAATTAAAGATTGTTGGTTCATGATAAAAAATTCTGACATCCTTGTACAGCACTGTACAAACAAGTAGAGGAATTTTTTCTTTTTTTAATTTAATTTAATTTAATTTTTTTATTATTAGTCACATTTTATTAACTCTGTATCCCAGCTGTATCCCGCTCCCTTATTCCCTCCCAATCCCACCCTCCCTCCCTCATCTCCTCCCTGCCCCTTTCCAAGTCCACTGGTTGGGGAGGACCTCCTCCCCTTTCATCTGACCCTGTTTTATCAGGTACCTTCAGGACTGGATGCAAAGTCCTCCTCTGTGGCCAAGCAGGACTGCTCCTCTCTTGGGGGGTGGGGAGGTCAAAGGGCCTACCATTGAGTTCCTGTCAGAGATAATCCCTTTTCCCCTTACTATGAAAAACCAATTGGTTACTGAGCTACCACAGGCTACATCCAAGCAGAGGTTCTAGCTTATATCCATACATGGTCCTTGGTGGAGTGTCAGTCTCAGAAAAGACCCCTGTGCCCAGATATATTTGGTCCTTGTGGAGCTCCTATCCTTTCCACGTCATACTAACTCTCCTTCTTTCATATGATTCCCTGCACACCTTTAATCGCTCTGGCTGAAGTACAGGCATGCCCTTAGTACACACCTTTAATCCCAAACTATGACATCTAACATCTAATTGACGGAATGACAAAGTGATGAAACAGAGAAATATTTGACAGAATAGGATATACCCAACTCTCAGAAGAACAGCAAAGGAAAGAGGGGATATTTATGAGAGTGCAGGGGGAGGCAATTCAGTTGACTTGAATCAGTTCAGTCAGTTCTGGCAGTTCAGATGGGCGGTCAGTCAGTGCAGGAGGCACGCTATCGGGAGTCAGACGGTTGGAAAGTAGTGCAATTGAGTTCATGGTAGTTCAGCCTGGAGGCAGTTTTAAGGAGCTAGTTTTATGGAGACAAGTTGAAGGGAAAACAAGCAAGACACAGGTGAAAACAGAACAAGCCAGAGAATAAGAAGGAACCAGAAGATTAGAACAGATTGCTAAAGTTAGTTTGAGGCCAAGCAGAACAATGCAGTCATAAACAAAGAGAACCCAGTTTTAATCAGCCAAACTGGAGGGGAGTTTGAACCAGAACAGCTGAGTTGAACCAGCCAGCCAGAATTCAGAAAGGATAAACTTATTCAGCATTGTCTCCGAGATGACAATTACATCAGGAGAATAAAAGTTACTTTTACACAAACCCATATAATACCCTCTCTTAATTAGGGTTTCTATTTCTGCGAGGAAACACCAAGGCCAAAAAGCAGGTTGGGGAGGAGAGAGTTCATTTGTCTTCCACTTCCATATCACTGTTCATCACGAAAGCAGTCAGGGCAAGACCTCAAAAAGGGCAGGAACCTGAAGGCAGGAGTTAATGCAGGGACCATCTAGGAGTGCTGCTTACTGGCTTGCTCAATAAGGCTTGTTCAGCCTGCTTTCTTAAAGAATTCCGGACCAGCAACCCAGGCACGGCACCACCCCCAATCGGCTGGGCCCACAAACCACTAATTTTTAAATTCCCTTAAGGATTGTTTATGGAGGTATTTTCTTAATTAAGATTCCCTCCTCTCAGATGATCTTAACTTATGTCAAGTTGACACAAAACTATCCAGTACATACCCCAAAAGAATATGAGTTCATTGCTTAGGAAGTGCCCCTCCAATGGTTTCACTTCTTTTTCACTTCTTCAGTCTTTACACTGTCTTATAACAGAATGTAACACTAGCCTGCCTTACCGGTATAAGGATCAGCTTAGAGAATAGTAATTGAATAAGGAGGAGAAGACACGGTTTGTAATTTCCTACAGCCAATCACAGACGGGCATAAAATAGTACGGTGTTCATGGAAGTGTGCGGATTTCTGTTAGGTAGAAGACATAAATTGAAGAATAACATTGTGCAGCATTGTGGCGATAACTGATGACAACATTAAAGTGTACTCTTGCGGATCACTTACAGCCAACATTGTTACACAAAGGAATGACAAGTGCATAGGTTACGGTGACCGTGTTCGGTAACTATCTACCCATAACAATCGTATTGCTCACCAAAATATATATCTTTGACTGGTCAGTTAAAATAACTTTAGAAACATAAAAAAATAGTAAAAGAGAATTTTCTTACCCCTCCAAAATTATTGATGTATAGCTATCAACAATTGAGGCTGCATAGTTTTTAAAAATGATGATAACGTAATTGCTAGCTGGGTATCATTTGTCATTTGTCCTACATATTTGCTGAAATGTTTCTGTTTTGTTGTAAACTTTATTGTAGAGAATAACTTTTCAATATTTTATTAGATGATGTATATGAATATAAAATCTAAAGGGATAAATTTGTTCCTTGATTTCCTTAACAATATATTTGGAAAGCAAACCATTTCACAAGGACAAAACTATGTAGATGCCAGACAGTACTCCCATATATTAACATTCTGGTTGAAAGTTGTTTATTCTACATGTGAACAATAAAAGAAAGAAGACTGAAAAGGGCAAGTGTAATCTGTCTTTCTTTTGCCCAATTGAATGTTTTCTAAAAAATTGTTCTCACCTCTAAATAATAGTGCTTTGAGTTCCGGATTTGTGTAGTATAAATCATGCTCACAAACAAACATTCATTTTCAGTGGAGATGGGTATTCATGAACACATGCTCAGGCTAAGTATGCATTTATCTTAGAGTATCATTTCTACATATTCTCACTCTCCCGGTTACATTTTCTTTTAGCAAAGTAAGGAAACATTTTCTTTCTCTGAGTTAGCTATAAGTTCTTACTAGCTGTAGAGTGTTTCTTTGGTTTATAATACTCGAGGACTTTTTACCACAAAATCCAATGTAGCCAAAGATAATTTTAAGTGTTGGGAAGAGTGAGAATGGAAAGAGCAAGACGGGGCTAGGGAATACATAATACCTCAGCAAAAGCAGAAGAGATTGAAAAGCTAAAGAGCTAATAGCTCAGTTCTTCATTTATGCGTGGTCTTTCCCTTTTCCTATAAATGAGATTAGAGCTGTAAATTGCAACAGGAAGGGGGCTACACAATTGCTCGTGTTATGAATGAAATGAGTTCAAAGTACGATTTCAGAAGCAATTTTCTATGACATTTGTCAATGACGCCAACATTCTCTAAATCTGTTCTCAATATTTTTTACATTATTGCAACTTAAAAGAGAGAATATTTTAGTTGGCAGAAAAATAGTTATTGAGCTATGATGACCTTACAGGTTAGGAGGAGGTGGGCTAAGTTCTTCGAGGAAGATCGTTTTGCATTTTCAGTCACCTGGAAAGAGAGGTCATAATAGCTGGACACAACTAACGTTACTGCGGTCACAGGTGAAAATATGACTTGGGAAAATTGGAGGCTGATTGTCATTCAGCTGCAAGATACTGACTGCACATAATCGCTATATAGGAAAAATTGGGCAAAGACTGAATGGGGTAGAGACAAAAGTTTTAGGCTGTTCTGGCTTGAATTACAATTCCACTTGACTTGAAGTTGCTTTTATAGCATAAGAAGTAAAGAGTTTATATGTATGAAAGCAACGTGTTTGCTCTAATAACACCTCAGTCTTTGGTAACATGGTAATTTCCACATGAATAAGTTTGTAACTTAGTGCCATTTTCATGGCTGAAATTTAGATTGTTCTCTAACCTAGATACTTCAAACACAAATAATTCCTTTGAACACACTTTAGGGTTACCTTTATATAAGAAGCAAAAGAGGAAGCATTTTTATTTCACATTTGACAGAAGGATTACTTACTGTGGCATCACTGCAGATTTTTTAACAAGTCCGAGTAAGCTAATACTGTAGTGTTGTACAGTGGGAGATTAATACCAGCTTTTGCTCAGGACGTTCCCCTCAAATGTGCGGAGAACTAAAGAAGACTTTTAAAAATGAGTACTACATTTAGCATGAGGGAGAAAGGAAAAAAAAATGACACATAAAATTAACCTAAGTCTAAAAATTACATCATTTTCTGGTAAAAAAAAATATGGAAAGGTGCTTTAAGATAAATGAGTTTAAAAGTGACAAATTTAGAGATGATTATTAACTTTGCTCTATACCCATCAACCAGTAATGTGTCATTTACAAAATCATAACACATTCATGGAAGTGTAAAGGCCACCAAGTGTTACTGATTGCCTTCCACCTTACAATTTGTGTTAACCCCTCTGTGATCTTTATTGCATTATTTGACATTTACGCAACTGAAATAGTCATAAAAATAAATATTAACTTAAAATATAATGTTCTCACTGGCGTACAACACAACCTGACGTCTGAGATGATTACTTTGCAGGAAGAAAGTTTCAGGAAGCAGCTGAAAAGATAACAGTAATGGTGGAGCTGTGCTGTTTTGTCTTTAGAATCAGCAAGTGTTAGTGGTGCTTCTGGGAGCCATTGATATTCCCAAGCTCTATAAACAAACAAATAAACAACAAATGGTGAGCTCTGTTTCTCTACCTCTGACTTTTTCAGAGGTATTTACACTAATAATCATCTTATTGAGCCACCTCTTCATTTTATTTCATATTGTACATAGTTTATATTAATACTGTGGTTACTGTTCCTTGCCTGAATAGGTAGCACATGATTTAATTAAGGGTTTTTACCTTGATCACTGGAACCCTGATGCCCAGTTTGTGTTGTGTCTTCTCTGATCCCAATCTGAGGGATCTTTTTCTTCCTTAGTTGTGATAATAGACTCTGTCTTATTTCCTATACATCTGCTCAAAACTTTGAGCTTTTAAAGTATCCTTTATAATGATAATTTTATATTATATGCACAGCTTTGCTTTATATATTTCCTTTAAAACATCGTCATACAATTCTGTCATAAATTCAACCTTCACTCTCGTAACTCCTTTTAAGCTGACTTTTAATAATTTGCCTAGCCTTCAAAAGAAGAGTAGCAAATGTTTATTCTATAGTTTTCCTAAAATATCATAACAGCTTGTTAAAATATTACTGAAAATGTTTAGAATATATATAATGTGTGTTTATTACTATCAAATTATAAAAGTATACTAATACTTTTTAAAATTGTCCAATAAAAAGGAGCGAAAGATAATAATAACATAAGTAATCAACCAAACAAACAAACAAAAAACATGAAAGACATGTTCAACTATACTACTTGGTGAGGATCCTAAATTTGCAAGCCAATGAATTACTTATGGTTATGGAAATGTACACAAATAATTTCAAGGATAATTTTCAAAATGCAGTTAAATATCTTGAAAAGATATTGACTTATAAGGATTGGAGAGATATAATAGTGTTTAAGAGCGCAGGATGCTCTTCCACAGCACCAAGATTTAAGCCTCAGAATCCACATAATAGATAACAATTCCTAAAAATACTTGACAAAACGAAGTCATATGAAAGGGGAGGAGGTCCTCCCCTATCAGTGGACTTGGAAAGGGGCAGGGAGGAGATGAAGGAGGGAGCATGGGATTGGGGAGGGAATGAGGGATACAGCTGGGATACAGAATTAACAAAATGTAACTAATGAGAAAAATAAAATTTAAAAAATAAAAATAAAAAAATAAAAAAAACAATTGACTCTAACTCCAACTCAAGGGGATCTGATATACAAGAACTGCACATAGTATACTTGATTTAAATTGTGTCATTTTCCCATTACACAGTTTCAAATTCAGTCATCATGGCATTAAACTATTTGCAATGAAAAAAAAAACATAAACATTGCCTCTACTTTTCAGTCTATAACTACAGAAGTACATTGTGACTAATGACTACTGATACATCTTTCAAAGCATATGACTGACGGAACAGTTTGCAATCGCTAGTTGAAGGATAGAGAATAAAACATACAACCATGTTGCTGACTGACCTCTTAATGAGAAACTATCTTGACACTTTATAAAAACTTCTATTCGCACATACAGTGAAAATGGCTTGGAAGCATAAAAGCAACAGAAACTGAATCCTAGAAGTAGTATCTGAATTGTGAGTGCATGAAGTTGACAAGTGTGTTCCCAGTGCCACCATGTTGACACCGCAGGGAATGCAGTCACCACTGAAGGAAGGAAGTAAAGGTAAGTCCAGACAAAAATGAGGGGAATAGCTCTGACGGATGATGCCTCGGAGGAACTGACACCAGGAAACATGAAAAGAATCCTCAAAGATATTTCACTGAAAAAGCACAGGACAAAGCGTCGATGCTGTTCTATAATTAGACGTGAGCAACACACATTTTTGAAAGCATAGTCAAAGTAATTATTCAAACTAACAAGTGAAAAAGGCAGTGTCTAAACTACTTAGTCCACTTGCAAGTTACTAAAATATTCTTCATTCCTAATTCTTCTAATATGTTAGGTGGACAACAGCTCTAGGGCTGTCATTTTTATATATTTGTAACTGATAGTAAGAGCTTTGATATTTTAAAATTACATTTTAAAAGCCGAGCAGCAAAGCTTTCTCATTAATTGTCAGGACTGTTCTGTGCAATTATAGTTTGTGTGGACGTTGTCATGGTGCCTCACATCTGTGCAAAGTGAGGACTCCATATATATTGGAGCAGTGAGGATGAGGAGGTAGATGATGCTTTTCTATGACTGTGAAGCAGAACTGGGAAAAGACCAAGGAAGATGAGTGCAAAAAGGTTAATATAATGCAAGTATTCTATCCCACACAAAGGTTGGCCTTGAATTCATGTAAACTACTTGAAGAGAACTCAGAGAAAAAAAGATTTTTTTCCCCCTTACTTCTGCTCAAACATAATCAGAGGGGAACATTGGAGCATTATGAGGTGAAACAAAAAAGAAGGACTGATGTAACTGCATGTCTCTTCACTGTACTGGCATCCATCGGAGAATGCATGACTGAATTTCTGACAACCTCCTGTAAGATGTGATGCCCGTCAGGTTGCTTGAAAGAGAAATCAGTAACCTCAATAGGGAAGGCCACTGTGCAGCATCTGGCAGGTACATCAGGAGGCAAGCAAGTCAGCCTCATTCAGGTGAAAGCTCATGTTTAGATGTTACCAAAATGCATTCTGGGAGTTTCATTAGCTACGGCGCATTACGGAATTCCAGAAGTAAGCGCTGCTTCAACCAATAGTGAGACAGCCTCCCAGAAGACAGAAGTGTTTCTTACTTATTCCAAATAAGAAAGACAAACTTCTGAGTTCAGAAACAAGGACGCAGAAGGAGGGAAACACTTGAAGAGGATTTTTAAAAATCTGAATGCTAAATCTGCCGATTACTTATCAAAAACATGCTTAAACCCGATTTGCTGGGAGCTCTGTTTGTTTATTGTACATTTTAATTGCATAAACATACACAAACACACAGAACATACCTTTCTAGGATTACATGTGAAGTCATAAAGTATGTTTCCTTCCAAAAATTAAGTTGTTCGTTAGGTAACAAAATTTACCCTGAGTCTAACTTTCTTGATGTAGTTTATACTCTAATGTTCTCAGCCCTTTCTACCTAACATTGCTGTGCTTACAATACCAGGTACCCAACACAATATTAGGCATCAAAATATTATTAAGCATCAAAATATTATTAGGCATCAAAAGTACTTTGTTTTTATTATGTACCTACAGCATAAAAGCCAAAGTAATACTGAAATTATCCAAATAAGTCAGTTTGTATAGGTATGTAAAGTAGATAATTTAGATTAAGATAGTTAATTTGACACTGTCAGTTCATTGTTAAATAGTTAAACTGACATAGTATATACAATAAATTGATGAGCAGGGGAGTATAATACCTATTAAAGAGAGGTTTTAGGCTAAGTCAAAGTCAACTAACTTAATCTAAGTTTGTAAGAATCAAAATTTCCCCGCCTAAGAACAAGGGAAATAATAAAGGCCAGTTCTAGGTGTCTGTGATAGAAACATAAGCCACTTAAGATGTATCATTTCTCAGCACACCAAGAGCATTTGAAGTGAAGATTCCAGATCACATGAGAACACTGTTTGTTGCCCTCTGAATCGTAAGGCTGAACACCGTGAGGACTGGCAAATTGCTGGATAATTATAGTTTTGAGAGGGAGGTTTTCAGGCAATTCTAGCACAAGGAATGTAAAGTGGATAGTGTCATCCTGTGTTCAGAAGAGAAAAAAAAAATCAACTCTGATTGCTGCCTTGGCTAAGTGTTATCTGAAAAAAAGAAACTGGTGGGAGAACCAACATAAAACTAATGCAAAATCAATGTTGTTATATTTCTCCATATTCTTCTAAGTCTTGTTTTACTTTTAGGCTGAAAACCAGCTCCATGTAAAGATTTTTTCCCCCTCTTTGCTCATGCATTACATTTTATGCTAAGCCTAGAGAAGGAAACAGGAGTTAACATTCATTATATCAATGTGTGAAACTTTCAAAGAATGATGTATATGCACACTTAAAGCTCCTGTTAGTCAATATTAAGTACTATTTGAAATGTTTGTGTGACCCTCACCACTTTCTAGATATAGAGCAATTTTATCATAAAATATAATAAAATCATTGATGATCTTGATTTGAATGCACATAATGAGTCTGAGTAGATAGGAAAACTTCATAACTATGTGGTAGAAAGATGTACTGATGTGATTTTACAAAATTTGAGTGTCAGTGGATAGTGATGGTGTAGATGCAATTAGTAATTTTTCTAAACCTTTTCACATGAGATTGAATAGAAAGCTTGGGTCCATAGTGGTAAGCTGAAACCACGTGAAAAGTGCAGTTTCAGCAACATTTTGTTCATTGGCTGTTACCCTGTTCTTTTACCATTTTACGTAGAATATTTAGTCACTTCCCAAAGTAAAAGCAATGTAATAAAGTGTCATAGACAAGGTTGGTTTGTTTTTATGAAACTGATGCAAACCTAGACACGTTCTGGTAGAGTAAACCTCAACTGAGGAATTTCTTTTATCAGAATACCCTGGAGGTAAACCTGTAGAGCTCTTTCTTTGTTAATCACTGATTAATAAATACTTAATTAATTAATTGGGTGGACACAATCCCCTGTGGGTTGTACCATCTCTGGGCAGGTGACTATAAAATGCGTAAGAATAAAAGATGAGTAAGCCAGGAAGAGCAAGCCAATAAAGCAGCATTTCTTCTTTGCTTCTATTTCATTTCCTGCTTTGAGAACCCATCTTTGTTTCCCAAACTAAGACAGAAATGATTGTTTTGGTAAATAATTTCTTTAACTAACACAGGAGCCATAGGCTATACGTTACTCATACATATTTCAGCATATTTTTAAAAGCATATTTTCTAATTCTAGTAGTAGAATAATTGTATCGTAAATTTAATGTTATATTTTAGATGTCTACTGGGATAATAGCAATAGTGTAACATGACTTGCATTTCCATAGTTTTCATTAATATTTTGTAACATCAGGGCTGGAGAAATGGCTCAGAGGTTAAGACCACCAGTTGCTCTTTCAGAGGTCCTGAGTTCAAATCCCAGCAAATACAATCATCTATAATGAGATCTAGTGTCTTCTTCTGACCTGCAGGCATACACGCAGGCAAAACAGTGTATACATAATAAATAAATAAATAAATAAATAAATAAATAAATAAATCTAAAAACAAAACAAACAAACAAAAAAAAAGAAAAAAAACATTTGTAACATATTTGCACTGGCATTTAAGTCCCCATACTTTGCCAGATTTATACTCTTTTAAAATGTTTTTATTTGTACACCCTAACCACTTTTCAACTCCTTTTTGAGTTATTTACTGGAGAATAACTTTTTTTTTTTTTTTGCAGTTTTGCTGAATATTTTGCTGATCTCAGCCCAATATTATGGTTTAACCTGTCACCATGATCGGAGAATACCTTGTAAAATGGTAGTTAAATACAGAGGATTGTACAGACTTTATTTAACTATTATCAGAGACCTGCACTTCTGTCAGGAGACTAATAATAGTTGGTGTGTGTGTGTGTGTGTGTGTGTGTGTGTGTGTGTGTGTGTGTATGTGTATGATAGAGAGACAGACAGACAAAGAGAAGCAAACAGAAACAAAGAGGCAGGGTCAGAGAGAAAAAGAGATAAGCAAGAGAGAAATCAGTATCCTTTGTGATTGTTTATTTATTACGTGATTACTTATACCTGCTGATTTATTCACTAGAAGTTAATTATTTTTCTTTTGCTTTTTTAAAATTAATTAACTAATTAACTACAATTAGAATTTAATTAGTTACAATTTATTCACTTTGTATCCCCACTGCAACTCCCTCCCTCATCTACTCCCATTCCCACCCACCCACCCTCTTCTCCCCATATGCCCTTTCCCTATTACCCTGATAGGATAGGATAAGTCCTCCCCTTCTATATGACCCTAGCTTATCAGGTCTCATCAAGGCTGCTTGCATCATCTTCCTCTGTGGTCTGGAATGGCTGCACCCCCAGCAGGCCACTGAGTTCATGTCAGAGACACCCCCTGTACCCCTTACTAGGGAACCTGCTTGGAAACTGAGCAACCTATGGGCTTTCTTTGAACAGGGCTCTAGCTCCTCTCCATGCATGGTTCTTGGAGTATTGGTCTCTGCACACCCCCTGAGGCCAGTTTTTTTTTTTTTTGTTTCTTTTGTTTTTGGCTCCGTTGTTCTTCTTGTGGAGTTCCTGTCCCCTCCAGGTCTTTCCATTTCCCTCTTCTTCCATAAGGTTCTTGGCACTCTGCCCAAAGTTTGGCTATAAGTCTCAGTATCCTTCCATACCCTGGTGGGTAGAGTCTCTCAGAGGTCCTCTGTGGAAAGCTCTTATCCTGTTCCTTGACTTCTCCTACTTCTGATGTCTATCCTGTTGGCCCTTCTGAATGAGGATTAAGCATCTTCCCTAGGGTCCTCCTTGTTGTTTAGCTTCTTTAGGGCTATAGATTTTAGTATGTTTATCCTATATTATATGGCTAATATCCCCTTGAAGGTGAGTATATACCATATGCGACAGCCTACAAACTGGGAAAGGATCTTCACCAACCCTACATCTGACAGAGGGCTAATATCCAGAATATATAAAGAACTGAAAGAGTTAAATGGCAACAAACCAAGTAATCCAATTTAAAAAATGGGGTACAGAGCTAAACAGAGAATTCTCAACAGAATAATACTGAATGTCAGAGAAACACTTAAAGAAATGTTCAGTACTCTTAGTCATTCAGAAAATGCGATCAAAATGACCCTGAGATTTTACCTCACTCCCATCAGAATAGCTAAGATCAAAAACTCAAGGGATGATGTATGCTGGAGAGGATGTAGAGAAAGGGGAACCCTCCTCCATTGCTGGTGGGAATGTAAACTTGTACAACCACTTTGGAAATTAATCTGGTGCTTTCTCAGAAAATTAGAAATAGTGCTACCTCAAGATCCAGCTATACCACTCCTAGGCATATACCCTAAAGATGCTCAAGTACACAACAAGGACATCTGCTCAACTATGTTCATAGCAGCTTTATTTGTAATAGCTAGAATCTGGAAACAACCTAGATGTTCCTCAGTGGCAGAGTGTATACAGAAATTGTGGTACATTTATACAAATGGAATACTACTCAGCAATTAAAAACAAGGAAAACATGAAATTTGTAGGCAAATTGTGGAAACTAGAAAAGATCATCATGAGTGATGTAACCCAGAAGCAGAAAGAGTAGAAGTTAATTATGATGTTGCAATTCCACTTTCAGAGCTCAACAAGATTTTTTAAGAAAAAAATTCTATAAGTTATGTGTTCATAGTGATACAGAGTTCACATAAGAAAAAGTATTGATTCTTTTTTATTTCTCCTGAATAATTATTTGATTCTACCATTTTCCAAAGGTACCAGATTACCTTTAAATTTTGAATTTCCAGATTATCTAAATTAGAAGGATTTGATATATTACAACCAATACTTTTTCGATACTCATGTAAACCCAGTTTGGAGGCATCTTGATGTTCCTTCTTTTGTCCTTAGACACAAAACTAATATTTTGATTCTAATTTCTATTATATTAAAATGTTCAGGCTCAGTTTCTGCATGTTCTTGTCCTCAATGTAATATTAGTCATTTCTTCAAGGAGCTCTGACTTCTTCACTTGAGGGAAAAAACTTTATGGGATGGATGCAATCTGCATTACTTACCTTTCTTAATGCTGTAACAAAAGAATGGACAAATATAGCTTTTTACTTTTAAAAGATGCTTTATTATAGCCCAACTTTGAGGATGTACAGTTTGTGATGGCAAAAAAGAGCACAGTGGATGGAGTGCAAGGTGGCTCTGGCCACATTATCACACAGTCATAAGTTGGTGCTTAGCTTGTCTCTCCCCCACCTCTATATTATTATTGTACAGTTTTGAATGGGCTGGTGCCTCCATTCAGGATGGATCTGCCCTCTGTTAAACCTCTCCTGAAGCTCCTTCCATGAACCTCTCAGAGCTGTGTGAAATATGTCTCCCTGGTAACTTCAAATCCAGCTGAGTTGCGAAGATTAATTCACCACACTTGGCTTACTTATCGCCAACTGGATTATTCATAATATACATTTGGGTACTGATTCTCAATGAGTAATTTGACATGCTCACTTAAGACAAAACTATTTTTTTATTTTTAGGACAAATATTAGTATTTGTATAAAATTTTCTGTTGTTTCTCTGCAAGGAAATACATCAATTGAAACAAAGCAGAAATCTAATTTTCATTATAAGATTCATTGTCAAGTATGTAAGCAACACACAATACAGGTTTGAAAGTAATAACATTAATCCCCCAAAGATATCAAAATTCCTGTAGACCACATACCAGTATCTCCAAAAGCATCAATTTTAATACCTTCGTGTACTGGAATAATTATTCTTTATTATGTTGTTTGATTTAATTGTCATTGAAGTTCTACTATGAGTTACTATTTTCTTTTGATTCAATTATTTTATGAGCCCTGCTTATTAAATACTCTGTATAACATCATTCTCTAGGAAGTATTCTTTTATTCACTAGGATGCTTAGAGATAAATACTATACATAAAGATTATACAAATATTTGTTCATTAGAGAAAGTATAAATTCATTTATTTTAAGTACACATTCGTAAGTGTATACATGCGGTAGAAATTAGTGCTGGAGGTAGGCAGCCTGGTTCACATACTTTACTTAGATAACAAACAGCACAAGAAAACCACTTTTAAGTAGATACATGATTTCATTACTGAATTAACCATTAAAAAATTTAGTTGGGCACAGTGGCACATCCCTATAATCCCAGCACTCGGGGAGGCAATGACAGGGAAATGTCTTGGGTTTGAGGTCTGGTCTACATCGTGAGTACAGGACAGCCAAGGCTGCACAGAGAAACCTTGTCTCAGGAGAAAAAAACAACAACAAACAAAACAAAAATAACCAAAAAACCCCAATTATTGAATGAAAAGAAAATGAGCCTCTCTAGTGTAGGAGACTTTTTGCTCACTAGTGCTAGCTACTGAGGGTTCCACAGTACGTACGCACATCAATAGAAATGACACCAGATTTCAACACCAAACCTGAATTCCCTGGTGATAAACGGAGTATGACTCCACTAGCCAGATTTACACTTGCTATTTTCCCTGTATCACTTGTAGACCAGTCTTTATGGATTGACCTCAGAGTGGAAAAGTCACCTGGGTGTGGTAAATACCACCAAGATTTTACCTATTTTACCACTTTCATAGAATTTTTCAGACATTACCTGGACTTGAGACTGCTAAAGCTCTCATCTGTGTATAGCACTGTTCCTCTGATCCTCATTGCAGTGGCAAGCCCTCTGCGATAATATAATTATCCTTATTTAGTTGAACATGAGGTCTCCCTACTGAGAAAATCTGGATTGCAGTAGAAACACCACTGTGAAATTTCCCGTTACCTTAACAAACATCTTCTCAACATCTCAGTTCTTTTCTGTGTTAATACGGGGATACAAGTCTCACTGTTGAATGCAGCAGCAAGATCTTTTAAAGAAGACTTTAGAAGTGATAGCTATTATTAGGTAGAAACCTTGAGAAGGCAAAGTGGCCCACTGCCACTTTGTTGTGAAGTATTAGGACAATTCTAGTCCTGAGTGTGAAGGCATGACAGCATGTCCCCTTTCTGAGTCCACACATCAAGTTTAATCTTTATGTCTTGTATTTCTTTAGATTATCTGATAGGTCTTCTGTGGTTTTTCCTTTTTCATATGCTAGGCTGAAGCAATTGCTGTTCAATTTGTAGTACATTAAAAAAAAAAAGGAAAAGAAAACCACTTATCAAGTTGGAGAGATAGATCGGTGGGTAAAAGTGCTTGATGCTCAAACAGGATCTAATCTGAAAAGAATCCACTCAAGTAGATCCATAATAAGGATAATTATTCATGTATTTGTCATCCCAATGCTGTGTAGTGTTGTGTGGGAGTCCTGGATCTTGGTGGTCACTGTCCTAGCCCTATGTTCAGCCAGAGACCACATTTTAAGGGCAGACAATGATTAAGAAAGAAACCTTTTGGTCCATCTCTGACCTCTGTGCAAGGGCTCACGTGTACATGCACCACATACACCCTCACATACAGACATATATACAAATCAGCATATTTTTATTGTCATTTATTACAATTTATTCAATTTGTATCCCACCTGTAGCCCCCTCCCTCATCTCCTCTCAATTCCACCCTCCCTCCCTCTTCTCCGCCTTTGCCCCTTGCCTAGTCCACTAATAAAGTCCTCCTCCCCTTCTATCTGACCCTAGCCTATCAGATCTCATCAGGACTAGCTGTATTGTCTTCCTCTGTGGCCTGGCAAAGCTGCACCTGCCCAGAGGTAGAAGGTGATCAGAGAGCCTGTCACTGAGTTCATGCCAAGGAAAGCTCCTGCTCCCATTACTAGGGTGTCCACTGGGATACTGAGTCTATAGGCTACATCTGAGCCAGGGTTTTAGGTCCTCTCCATGCATGGTCCTTGGTTGGGGTATCAGTCTCTGCAGGGCTCCCAGGGCTCAGTGTTTTTAGCTCTGTTGATTTCCTTTTGGAGCTTCTGTTCCCTCCCCGTCTTTCTAGCTCCCCCTTCTTTCATAAAATTCCATCCATCTTTAAAAGCCATATATTTTTATCCTATAGTCTTCGGAATCTTCTTTCATCTCTTCTGACACTTAACATTGTCATGAACTGAATTTCAGAACTGTAAACTCCAGAACTCTGTAAAGATATTATTTTGTTATTATATATCACCTTTTTGTTTATATATCACCTTCAAGTTTTTAAAATTTGTCATGAAAGTAGCCCTAGAAAACTTTCATTATGTGCTCCAATCTGCCTCCTCTCCCAAGCAAGGTACTTGATCTTCCATTTCCCTGTCCCCAAGTACATTACCAATATTCACTCAACTATCCTTAACTCAAAACCACTTTGATGCTGTTTTTGTATATTCCCCATTTACATATTTTATTGTTTGTGAATCTTATACATGTATATATTTTTATTAAATACAACACCCGTCATCTCTCTTCTAGGTCCTCCTCTGCTACACCTAATTTTTCCTCCCAAATTTGTTCTCTCTCTCTCTCTCTCTCTCTCTCTCTCTATTGTTTAACACACTGATTCTACTTTCTGTTTTCCTATGGGTGTAGGACCCCCACTTGGAGCATCAGCTGCCTCCCAGGGGCCATATATCTGGAGAAAAATAGTCATACCTTTCTTAGAACCCATCCATTTCCAATAGTTACTCAGCTAAGAGTGAGAATTCATGAGCACTTCCCTCATCCATGCTAGGATTTTAGATGGCTTGACACTGGCTATTCCTCATGCCTGAAGTCATGGCAGCTTGACCTTGGCTATTCCTCATGCCTGCAATCATGGCAGTTTGACATTGGCTATTCCTCATTCCTGCAATCATGGCAGTTTGACATTGGCTATTCCTCATTCCTGCAATCATGGCAGCTGTACATGGACACAATGGTATTGTCATGTCTGGAAAATTCTGTTCACTGCAGATGTCCATTACCTCGGACTCTTCCAGTCTTTACACCTAACAGGCCTTACAGAACATTCCACCCAAATACTAGTGAAGGTCCATTATTTAAAGCAGCCCATGGGAATTTCTCCAAAGTAGATAACAAATTATGATTAAAAAGTCTAAACTACAAAAATGAAAATAGCATCAATGAAATAACCACAATGAAGTAGTTAGATCGTAACATCAACATTAGCTATAAAACAAACAAACAAACACAAACTCATGGAGACTAAACAACACACTACTGAATACTAACTGTTTTGAGAAAAAAAAATCAAGGATGAAATTTTAAAATTATATTTTGTAAAAATCAGACTAACAAGATCTATAGGCTCCATGAAGGCAGTCCTAAGAGGAAATTTTATAACAATGAGTGACTACAAGTATTTTTGAGAGCTCTCAAATGAATTACATATTGATATGCATAAAGGCCTTGAAAAACCAAGAACCAGCAACCACAAACAGTTAAAAAGGATGAGGCAATCAAAATCAGGACTAAAATAATGAAATGAAAATAAAACCAACAGAAAGAATCAATAAAACAAAGAATTGATTTTTTTTGGAAAGACCAACAAGATTGGCAAAACTTTAATCAAATTAACCAAAAAAGAAAAGAGAGAGGCCCCAAATTAATATAAAACAAATAGTTGGTTTTTGAAAAGATCAACAAGATTGACAAACCTTTAATAACTTAACCAAAAAATAGAGAGACTCCAAATTAATAAAATCAGATTAAAAAAGAAGAAGTACTCAACACACATTAAGGAAAATTGGAGACTTACAAGGACCCACTTTAACATTTTTAATTACTCTGAACCAGTAAAACTTAAAGGGACAGATTGATTTCTGGATTCATATGTCCTGACAAGCTGATTAAAAATAAGTACATAGTCCATGCAGAACTATAACTACCAGTTGGATAGGAGCAGTAATTAACTCCCAACACCCACACTTGATCATAGGCCTGTGAATTTTCACTCACACAATGTGCTTATTAAGAAAAAGAAATAGACACCATTCTAGCCATGAGACATACTCTTAGAAATATTTTGTATTTGCTCTTGTTTTTATCAGTGTGTAAACAGGGGAAATATCCAAGTAACTAATTATGAGTACATATAAGCAAGATTTAATGGAATAACATATCATGTTTAAATTAAACACAGTGAAAAAATAGTGGGTATTGGACAAGAAATAATTTTATAGAACCCAAATGGCAACTTAGCACAAGAACAGTGGCAGAAGAATCACAGATGAGTCAATCTAGAAGAATTATGAAATTGTCAAGAACATGAAAATATTGTTTGCACAAGTCAGAATAATGAATAGTTGTCAGTTATTGGAAGAGCTTTTATTGTAGCTTGGATTCACATAGTAAATAACATTTCATTCTTAGTAGACTGGGTCATAATTCTCCTCCGTGTACTTCATTCCTTTCTCTGCTTAGTACAAAGGAGTACCATTTTTCTTTTCTTTCCTAAACATGTCAATAATAACTGCAGATATGCTTCCCAGATTCCATTCTTAACGCTTCCAATCTATTCACAGGAAACATCGTAGGTTATGTAATTGAGACTCTTATCTATTTGGAATTTCTTTGGTATTCTTTTTGTTAGAATAACAACTAGTGTAAATGTTTTTATTTACTGAGATGATGAGATAAAAAGAGACCCATACCCAAGCTTTCCTAATACATGGCTCAGGCTGATCTCAGCGTGTTTCTATCTAACTGTTCCTGGCCTAGGCTTGGAAGCTTGTAGCTTCCATACAATTCCATCTAATCTTTTGGAAGCATGGACCTTGAAGAATTCAGCTTCCAGACTCCATCTCCATCCTAGGCCTAGAATGTTTTCAGCCTCCAAGACTTTCTGCTGACATTGACCCTTTCTAGTTCTTTTTGAATTCTGCCTGGCTGGTTCAACTTATCTGTTCTCCAAGCTGACCCAAAACTCCTCTCCAAACTGACTGATTCAATATGGCTTCTCTCTACTTCTCCTTTAATTGCTCTGCTTGGAAAAAACTGCCTCTGAACTCCATGAACCAAAGTGCAAAAACTCTACTGAACTGCACCAACACCAAATTGTACTGTCTGTACTCCTGAACTCTACTGTACTATCTCTATGAACTTCCCTCTCTGAGCCTATGTAGCTTCACTTTTTCATGAGAGTTGGGCATATCCAATTTCTGACTCATTCTGTCAAATCTTTCTCTGTTTTGTTACCTTGTCTGTCCCACAATTAGCCACCATTGTTTGGAATTAAAGGTATATATTGAATTCCAGCCAGAGGGATTAAAGGTGTATATTAGTGCATATTTGTATTCCAGTCGGATTACACAGAACTAGATCTTTGGATGTAATCTCTTGCCAGAGCAGCCACTTTGCTATCCAAATTTTGGGCAGAGTGGAGGAATTCTTATGAAAGGAGGGGAAGATATAAAGACCTGGAAAGGCCTGGAGCTCCACAAGGTGAACTATAGAACCCAAAAACCCTAAGCACAGGGCTCTTTTCTGAGACCCTAACCAAGTACCATTCATGGAGATAACCTAGAACCCCTGCACAGATGTAGCCCATGGCAGCTCAGTCTCCAAATGGGTGCCCTAGTAAGAGGACCAGGGGCTGTCTCTGACATAACTCAGTGGCTGGGTCTTTGATCACCTCCTCACAAGTGGTGGGAAGGAGGAGCAGCACTACCAGGCCACAGAGGAAGACAATGCAAACAGTCCTGATAAGATCCGATAAGCTATGGTCAGATTGAAGAAGAGGAAGTCCTCCTATAGCAGTGGACTGGGGAAGGGGAATGGGAATGGGAGGAGATGAGGGAGCAAAGATGGGATTGGGAGGAGATGAGATTGGGGGCTACAGCTGGTATACAAAGTGAATAAATTGTAATAAATAAAAAAATTGTATTAAAAAATTCCTGTACATTCTAGCACTTTGCCATTATTAGGTCAGAGGTAAAATGAGCTTTCAGATACCAATCACCAAGAGCAAAGCTAGGTACATACGTACATAGGAATGTGAATTAGATGTTTTTCTATAGGTGCGGGATATTGCCCCACAATTATACATAGCACAATGTCTAAAGCAACTCGTTCTTATTTATTTAGAGTTCTGATAAATACAAAAATATCCCTGAAGTGACGATAAATATGACATTGAAAGCACAACGTTATGTATTCACAGGGCCAGGAATGAAACCTGTGTTAGGCTGGAAGGTGCAGAAAATAAGGAATAGTGGAGACAAGAATGGAATATGCATTATTAAAGGGACACGACTTGTTCATTTCCACCTGATTTTCAAGCATTTTTCACCCTGTGGTTACCGGGCATTGCGATTATTTTCTTTCTCTTTCTTCTATTCTTTCTCCTCCTCCTCCCCATCCTCCTCATCATCTTCCTTCTCCTCCTCCTCCTCTTCTTCTTCTTCTTGCTAACATTAAATAAAGTTTAATTAAAAAATGAGTTTTACCTTTCCCTAGTCCCCTGATAGAGGAAGACTTCCTCCCCTTCTATTTGACCCTAGCCTATCAGGTCTCATCAGGGTTGGCTGCATCATCTTCCTCTGTGGTCTGGCAAGGCTGCATCCCCCAGGAGAAGATGATCAAAGTGCCAGCCACTGAGTTCATGTCAGAGACAGTCCCTGCTCCCTTTACTAGGGAATCCACATGCACACTGAGCTGCCTATGGACGTCCTCTGAGCAGGGGTCTAGGTCCTCTCCATGCATGGTTCTTGGTTAATGCATCAGTCTCTGCAGGCTTCCTTGGGCCCGGATTTGTTGGCTCTATTGGTCTCCTTGTGGATCTCCTGTCCCTTCTGGGTCCTTCTATCACCACCAAAGCTCTTTCATAAATCCCCTTGTGTTCTGCCCAAAGTTTGGCTGTGAGTCTCAGCATCTTCTTTGACTCCTTGGGGGATGGAGTCTTTCAGAGGATATCTAGAATCTAGAAATTATAATCTTACAAAAGTATCTCAATGTTTAGTTCCTGGCATTTAATTAATGCTTAAAGAGCAATATCCCCCAAACAAGTCAATGTGTCAAATTCAGCAACTATTCATTAGTTTGTGGGTTTCTTTTTTCTTTTTTTTTTTTTAAAAGATCTGGAATGGCAAAAGTAACATTTAAGTGTTGTTCTTTAACAAATGTGTGAGAAAGGAAGAGACTGGAGTAACCTGATTTTATCAACAAGAGCAGATTCAAAGTCTTGAGCTGGGTTGATTCTGATTTGCTATGTCTCAAGTTGTCTCAAGTACTAACCGTCACACTTTCTCATTTCATATGCCCACCAGCCACAACTCCAAAGGTGTTATACATGTTTACTTCAGTAACACTTACAATCATACTGACAGGCCTAATTTTAACTTTTATTTATTATTTTCATGAAATGAGGATAACTGAGAAGAGGTCTGAATTCTGCTTCTGGAGAAGGAGAATGGGACAACAGAGCAGGATGCTATGGGGCAGGGGATCACTAAGGAAGAGAGGGGATAATGCTGTTGTATCACCATGGGCTTTTTCTGGGCTCATCCCCTGATGATTAACAACCTCAGAAGATCATTTCTAGGAATTTGAAAAGACAATAAAATGGACATGTTATGGCTTTAATAGTAACCAGACTTACTTGCGTATTTTTTTTTTAAACTCTGCTAAGGCTTACATATTGTCATCTTTCTTCCCTCATCTTCATGCTGTCCGTGCCTGACCATCTGCTCCATCAGCGCCCAAAGGAAGGTTTTCCTCTTTTCCTAGGGATGCTGGAACAGAAGTCTGCAGTGACATCATGGTTATTTGTTTTTAAAAATCAAATTTACTCAGAGAATGCATTGCCAGCAAGAACACTGCCAGGTCACAGCTGTTTCACAGTGAGTCATCCATCACTCCTAGGACTACCACACACAAACCAAAGCAACAAAATCCCACACACCAGGGAATAAATAAAATAACGCTAACTCATATGAAATGTTCACACAGAAACTTTTACACTAGATTTGCAGCAAGACACATCAACTTACTATGCCTTTTCTGTTAAAAAAAAAAAAAACAACTTGGAGAATGTGAGGATTTAGAAAAAGGAATGATTGGTTGTGTGTAGTACTATATTCTACCAGACCGTTTGAATATACTTTTATTAACCAAGCAAGGGAACAGATTCCATAAGTTAATATGATTTTAACAAGACCTACCCACAGATATTTAATAGACCAAATAGCAGGATTAGACAGCTGTTAATATAGTTGTGTTGGAGTTTGTTTTCACCTATTATGTTTTCCAACTGCCTATCTCAGAGGCTAAAATTGCTGCCCTGATGGTTAAAGGTATCGATATAGGGAAATAGTAATAAAGTATCAGTAATAAAGTACCATTTGGAAAAAAAAACATAAACTTTGGTAAGGGCTCTAAATTGAGACCACAACTAGCCTTGGGCATGAGATGTACTGCCAAAAGGAGCAAGGTTTTCAGAATAACAGAAAAAAAAAAGTGGCAAATAAGTCTTCTACAGTGTGATAAATTTGCTCATGGCTGGCCAATATTTTCAAGAATATAAAAAGAAAAGCCAAAGACATAATAGAAAAGACAAAATAAAGTTTATAAACCTTTCAAGGACCATGTGTCTAAAATGACTAGCAAAAATACTCTATTTTATTTCAAGTGATGAGTTTTTTTCTGATTACTCAGGGACTAGTGTATGATTTTTTTTTCCCAACAAAATTTTGCAGACTAGTTTGTGTTAATAGATAAAATAATAGATAAAACCTAGGGATGATATATATTTCCTTGGTGAGAGCACCACAGCCCTCAGCATTCACTTCAGAGATTAGGATGCCAGTGAGACTGCCTTCTCCCAGAAAAACAGCCTCTGAAACAGAGTCTTCAAATGTTTCTTCTGTGAGTCATAGCTCATCCTCTAGCACTGAATATGCAATTTTAGATGGAAACTGAAATGTCATCTAGAAGTATTTGACTTGAAACAATTTGGAGGAAATTATTTTAAGTTAAATTGCTTTTCAGGTAATAAAAGAAAAATTAGATCAACCTGGGGAATTGACTAAATACACTATTTTCTCAAGTAATGAGCTCTTTGAAATGGACTAGCAATCAAAAATCACGATCTACTTGCTTCCTGTACAGCCGTTGTTAGCTGTTAGTAGATAATGAAAATGTTCTCTTTGAACTCAGACCAGTACAATAAGCTATAGAATTGTGGAGGGTAATTATAATCCTAAAATTTCAAATCTGTGTGGTCAAGTGCACCCACAATGCATGAGCCAGGGTGTAAAGCAGTAGATTAAAAATGAATGTGATACTTCTTACTTTTAAATTGAATATAATATACCAGAAATAATTTCCTTTTATTAGTTGCTTATATAGTACAATAATTAAAAATTTTAATGACACATAAATTATATAAACTATCCAATTAATTCATTATCTAATGTTGAAATGGTAATAGAATTATATTTATATTTTCATTGTATATAGAATCATAAACTCATATACATGGATACTTCTATAAAAAGACAATTGTGACTATTACTCATGGGTTAAATGGCTATGGATAATTGGTGATACAATACTTAAAACGTTTTGTATTTTTCAGTTGTTTTGTTTGGATATGGACATGCATTAAATTTTAACTGGATAAAAAGTAGGTAATTTTCAGCAATGAATTATTTGCCTAGAAAGGTATTTCTTTGTTCTGGGGCAAGGATAGGTAAATGATGATCAGTCGGCCATACAACCTGACACCCATTTTTACTTGATAGTCCTTTATGGATAAAGCTTGAAAGATCAGGCTCCAAAGATTAGCAGAAATAAACACATATTCACCGTGGTTCTGTACTTCTGCCTGCTTGTAGAAGGAAGCCAGGGGAAAATGGTCAAGACACAATATGAATTATTTAAAATTCAGGAATTGCCTCGAGGTCATTTATTTAGGTCAAAGCTAACCTTTCTGACAGAACTGTAGTTTGTGTGGATTTCTGAAATTATGCTTAAATTCTTCAAGGTTACAAAATACCACTTTTTTTCTGGCCCCAAGATGGAGGGAACCAGTGAGTGCGATATTTTTGAAGGGCAGAAAATCTGAAACTCCAAACCTCCTGAGTGGATGGGCAGCTGAAGCCAGAGCACTGACTTTGAAGCTTCCCGAGCTAGAGGGAACAACCCCTTAGCTGAGATGGATTGGATCTAGGCCCCCTTTGGTGATGGGGAGGTCTGAGAGTGGCAAACTATTGACCCCCTGTACTTTCAGCTGCACCTTCTCTTGCTCCTCTTGCCCTGCAAACACAGCACCAGCAAGGGGTGCATAATCCCAGGTACAGGGTGCCTCCTTACTGTGATGGCCAAATAGGGGACCCAAATCTGAGAGCAGAAAAATGTGGGCTGAGAATACAGCATATGCCTGTGAGGGAAGTGAGTGCGCGTGAGCCCTCCATGATTCCCACAAAGGCCTGAAAGTGAGTGCTTCTGTGAGAGAGTGCTTACAGAGGCCCAGATTCAGGTCTCTCTATGCTTGCAGCCAGCCAGACTACGCTCTCCCCCCCCCCCCCCCGCTATGGGCAACATAGGGATCCCAGGGACAGCTTTCACGACCTTGAAAACCCTATTCTATGGGTCTCCTAGGGGAGAACAGCCAAACAATTCCTGGAACCAAGATGGTGCAGCTCAGGAAGATCTGAGCGCTTGGGGCACAATACCAAGACAGGCCTGTGGCCGATGAGCCATTCGGGGCACCTGAGCACATGAAGAACACCTGCACAACAACCTGCACTTGCGCTCCTCCCTTACACGTCACCCTTCCAGGCACATCTTCATGCACACGCCTGTGCTTGCGCACTTGTGCCTGTAACCTTCCTACTTTACCTGTATCTGAAACACCAACACCCACTCACAAACAGGAGGATCTCTCTCATCTTCCTGAAGAATACTCCAGATTCCAGAGACAGATGGACCCAGTCTACAGACAGTACAATACAGTCTCCAGGAACAAACAGCAAAGGCCATCAGCTGGCTAGAGGCAGGAGTAAGAACACATCCAACAAAAATCAGGACATCATGGCTTCAGCAGAAACCCCCCAAATCAATGGACATTTTAATTCCTCAGGAAAACAGGTAAATGATTTAAAAATCCATGCTTATCCAGTTACTAGAGACACATAAAAAGGAAACAAACAACAACAACAAAAAATAGATGCCATCATGGAAAGACAGGAATCCACATTCAAAAAGATTAAAGAAATGGTGTAAGACATGAAAACAGAATTAGCATCAATAAAGAAAACACAAACAGAGGAAACCCTGGAGCTGGAGAATTTAGAGAAGAGATCAGGACCACAAAAGAAAGCATCCAACAGATGAGAGAATCTCAGGTGCTGAAGATAAAATTACAGAAATTGATACATCTCTCTCTCAAAAAAAAAAAAAAAAAATCAGAAAAGTTCCAAACACAACACATTCAAGAAATCAAGAACACCATGAAAAGACAAAACCTAAGAATAATAGGAATAGACAAAAAAGAAGATTCCAGGCTCCAAGGTCCAGAAAATATTTTCAAGATGGACACTAAATAGGTAAATGATGACGCTTACAGAGGTTCTAAATTAAATGGACCTAATAGATGTATATAAAACCTTTCACCCAAACTCAAGTATATCTTCTTTCCAGCACCCCATAAAACCTTCTCCAAAATTGATAATGTAGTCAGACACAAAATAAGCCTCAAAAGATACATGAACATTGAAACAATTCCTATATCCTATCAGATCACCACGGCCTAAAACTAGACCTCAAAACAAAAGAAATAACAAAAAACCTATGCATGCATGGAAAATAAACAACTCTCTACTCAACTACATCTGGATCAGGGAAGAAATAAAAAAGGAAATTAGTGACTTCCTAAAATTCAATAAAAATGAAGGCACAACTTACCCAAACTTATGGGACACAATGAAAGCAGTGCTAAGAGGAAAGTTCATAGCACTAAGTGCCTTTAGAAAGAAGTTTGAGACAGCTCATACACGCAACTTAATGGCACACATGAAAGCCATAGGGGGAAAAAAAAAGAAGCAGACACACCGAAGAGGAGTAGACAGTTGGAAATAATTAAACTCAGTGCTAAAATCAATAAATTAGAAACAAATAAAAGAATTCATCAAAGAATCAATGAAATCAAGAGTTGGTTCTTTGAGAAAATCAACAAGATAGACAAACCTTAGCCAAACTAACTAAAAGGGAAAAGGAAACTATCCAAATCAGCAAAATCAGAAATGAAAAGGGGACGTAATGACTGACATTGAGGAAATCCAAACAATCATTAGGTCTTATTTCTAAATCCTATACTCCACTAAATTTGAAAATCTAAATGAAATGGGCAATTTTCTTGATAGATTACATTTACCAAAGCTAAACCATGATCAGGCAAATAGATTAAACATCCCTATATCCCCAAGGAAATAGAAACAGTCATCAAAAGTGTGTCAGTCATAAAAATCCCAGGGCCTGATGGTTGCAGCACAAAATTCTACCAGATATTCTAAGCCAATACTCTTCAAACTATTCCACAAAATAGAAACAGAAAGAACATTACCAAACTCATTCTCATAGGCCACAGTAACCTTGATACCTAAACCACACAAAGACCCAACAAAAAAAAAAAAAAAGAATTTCAGTCCTATCTCACTTATGAACATTGATGCAAAAATACTCAATAAAATACTAGGAAACTGAATGAAGGAACATATAAAATATATACCTTGATCAAGAAGGCTTCATCCCAGACATGCAGGGGTGGTTTAATATACAGAAATCAATCAATGTAATCCACCATATAAAAAAGAAGGAAAAACAAAACAAAACATGATCATCTCCTTAGATGCCTAAAAAGCATTTGACAAAATCCAACACCCATTCATGTTTAAAGTTTTGGAGAGATCAGTAATACAAGGCACATATGTAAACATAGTAAAGACAATATAGACCAAGCCTATAGACAAATTCAAACTAAATGGAAAGAAATATAAATCAATCCTACTGAAATCAGGTACAAGGGAAGTCTGCCCACTCTCTCCATATCTCTTCAACGCAGTGCTTGAAGTCCTAGCTAGAGCAATAAGACAACTAAAGGAGATAAGGGAATACACATTGGAAAGGAAGAAGCCAAAGTATCACCATTAGCAGATGATATGATAGTACACTTGAGTGACCCTAAAAATTCAACCAGAGAACTCCTTCAGCTGATAAACACCATCAGCAAAGTGGCTGGATACAAGATTAACTCAAAAAAATCAGTAGCCGCCCTATATGCAAAGGCCAAAGGGCTGAGAAAGTTACTTTTACAATAGCCACAAAAACCATAAAGCACCTTGGTGTGACTCTAACTAAGCATGTTAAAGACCTATCTGAAACAAAACAAAACAAAACAAAAAAAACCACACATCAAGTCTCTGAAGAAAGAACTTGAAGAAGATATCAAAAGATGGAAAGATTTCCCATGTTCATGGATCGGTAGGATTAACATAGTGAAAATGGCGATCCTACCAAAAACAATCTACATATTTAATGCAATTCCCATCAAAATACCAATATGATTAACATAGTGAAAATGGCCATCCTACCAAAAACAATCTACATATTTAATGCAATTCTCATCAAAATACCAACACAATTTTTTTTTTTTTTTTTTTTTACAGAACTTGAAGGAACAAATCTCAATTTCATATGGAAAACCAAAAAAACCTCAGAATTGCTAAAAACAATAATGTACAATAACATCTTCTGGAGGTAGATCCATTCCTGATCTCAAGCTGTTCTATGGAGCAACAGAAATAAAAGCTGCATGGTTCTGACACAGAACCAGAATGGTGACTCAATGGAATTGAATAGAAGACTCAGAAATAAACTCACACACCTACGGTTACTTGATTTTTGACAAAGCAGTCAAAACATTACAATGAAAAAAGAGAACATATTCAACAAATGGTGCTGGCCTAATTGGATATCTACATGTAGAAAAATGCAAATAGATCCATATTTCTCACCATGCACAAACTAAAGTCTAAATAGATCAAAGACCTGAACTTAAAACCAGACACATTAAACCTGTTAGAAGAGAATGTGGGGAAGAACCCTTGAACTCATTGGCACCAGAGACAACTTCCTGAACAGAACAGATCTTTAAGCACAGGCTCAAAGATCAACAATCATTAAATGGGACCTCATGAAACTGAAAAACTTCTATAAAGAAAAGGACACTCTTCTCAGAACAAAACGTCAGCCTATAGACTGGGGAAGGATCTTCACCAACCCTATATCTGACAGAGGGCTAATATCCAGAATATATAAAGAAATTAAGAAGTTAAAACCAACAAACTAAGTAATTCAACTAAAACATGGGGTACAGAGCTAAACAGAGAATTCTCAATAGAACTATGTTGAATGGCAGAGAAACATTTAAAGAAATACTCAACGTCCTTAGTCATCAGGGAAATGCAAATCAAAATAATCCTCAGATTTCTTCTTACACCCATCAGAATGGCTAAGATCAATAACTCAAGTTACAAAACAGACTGTGGAGGATGTGGAGAAAGGGGAACCCTCCTCCATTGCTTGTGGTAATGTAAACTTGTACAACCATTTTGGAAATTACTCTGGTGCTTCCTCAAACAATTAGGAATAGTGCTACCTCAAGATATATACCTTAGGCATATATCCAAAACATGCTCAAGTACACAGCAAGGACATTTGTTCAACCATATTTGTATCAGCTCTGTTTATAATAGCCATAAGCTGGAAACAACCTAGATATCCCTCAAAGGAGGAATGGATACAGAAATTGTGGTACATTTACACAATGTAATACTACTCAGCTATTAAAAACAAGGAAATCATGGAATTTGCAGCAAATGGTGGAAACTAGAAAAGATCATCTTGAGTGAGGAAACTCAGAAGCAGAAAAACACACATGGTATATACTCACTTATAAGTGGATATTAGCCATTTAATATAGGAAAAAAATACTAAAATCTATAGTCCTAAACAAACTAAACAACAAGGAAAACCCTAGGGAAGATGCTCAATCCTATTTCAGAAGGAAAAATGTGATAGACATTGAAAGCTGGAGAAGACAGGGTACCGGACAAAAGCCTACCATAGATGACCTCTGAAAGACTCCACTGATCAAGTTATCTAAGGATAGGCTGAGACTCATAGCCAAACACTGGGCAGCGTTCAGGGAATCTTATGAAAGAATGGGGAGACAGAAAAATCTGGAGAAGACAGGAACTCTAAGAAGACACCAACAAAGTAAAAAATAGAACAGAACAAAACAACAACAATAACAAAAAAACTGAGTCCTGGGGGCCCTTCAGAGACTGATACACCAACCAAGGACAATGTGTGTAGAGGACTTAAAATGCTGGCTCAGATGTAGCTCATAGCCTCAGTATCCAAGTGAGGTCCCTAGTAAGGGAGTCAGGAGCTATCTCTGGCATGAACTCAGTGACAGGCTCTCTGATCACTTCTCTCTGGGGGGTGCAGCCTTGCCAGGTCACAGAGAAAGACAATGTAACCAGTCCTGATGAGACCTGATAGGCTAGGATCTGATGGAAGGGGAGGAGGGTCTCCCCTATCAGTGGACTAGGAGAGGAGCATATGGGGGGATGAGGGAGGGCGTTTGAGATTGTGCAGAGATGAGGGAGGAGGCAAAAGCTGGGATACAAAGTGAATAAATTATAATAAATGATAATAAAAAAAGAAAAAATACCATTTTTATTTTATGATTAATAACATTCAAATGGAAGCATAGAGAGACCACATCATAGCCAAGGTCGGAGCCAAATGGACTTCCTTTGAATATCTCTGTGTTGTTTCTATGTTTATATCAGCTATGAATAAGTTCATTAATCTGTCCGTCTGTCCATCTGTTGGCCATTACAACAGCACAGTGCAGTGTTTTCATTTGGAGAAATATAAAAGTACTATCTATCTTTTGGATGGGAAAACAAAATTTAAATCAGCCTCTAGAAGGTAATGTGCAACACAGTCTTCTGCAGACTTGATTTCTAGTTAAGATTGGAAATAAAGTATGGCTTTAATCAGTTCTGCAAATCAAAATTTCTCTCTAAGGGTGACTGATATTTCGGGTGGATGGACTTGGTAAAGTGTTCTCTGACATGACAGAATATACATAAAGATGAGACATCTTTCTCACTCTGGAGATTTTTTAACTTGAGAAAGTTAATAAATTCCACAGAATTGTAAATCAAATCACTAGAATTCTTTCATTAAGAATTCAAGCCTAATTAATGCTAATAAAGAAAACTAATTAGCACGGTGTTTACGAGAACACTGCATGTCTTCGCGTGGCATTTTCTTCATCTTTATGAAAAGCAAGCATGATGTTAATGTGACATTAAGAACACTTCGCTTGCTATCTCTAGGATGTGTCTCAACTGCAAACGTCCTAGGTGAACAGGGTGAAACAGTGACCCAGGTGTTACATTTTTTTTTTCATTCTTAGCTGTCTGGAGTAGAAAATATTACAAAGAAGCGTTTCACTTTGTACATATAATTTGAATTTTTTTTGTTTTGTAGCTCATCTAAGTTAATCATAAAAATAATTAGAATGTTTCCTTTTGAGTAAGAAGAATTTTATGAACAGCTTTTATGTGTAGTTTGGTATTCAAATTACTCAAAGACTTTTATTTATATTTTATTTAGCTCTACTGAGGTCATGAACATCAACAACATCTTGGTGATCCTTTAAATATATCCAGATGACTCTTTTCTTGAATGACAGAAATATTGATGTTAAACCTTAAAGTCGTGGAAAATAATATTTATTCCAGGGTTTAGAAAATAGTTTTTGACCCAGGTGTTTCCTGGGTAATAATTTTAGAACATGAAAATATCTTTAAAAGCCTCTAAAGAACATAATAAACAAATTTATATGTTTACATGTGCACATGATCTATATAATGAACCTATATGTATATATGAATGTTCTTATTATGATTTACATCAAGTTATTCTCATGATTTAAGTCAAAAGCCAATGATACAAAACCTCACAGGTTATCTCAAATTTCTTTGACCATAAATATTTTGCATTAATTAAGAAATATTTTCCTTTTCCCAGTCTGTAGGCTGTCACTTTGTTTTGATGACGGTGTCCTTTGCTTTACAGAGGCTTTTCAGTTTCATGAGGTCCCATTTATTGATTGTTGCTCTTAGAGCCTGTGCTGTAGGTGTTCTGTTCAGGAAGTTGTCTTCTGTGCCAGGGAGTTCTAGGCTCTTCCCCACTTTTTCTTCTAACCAATTTAGTGTGTCTGGTTTTATGTTGAGGTCTTTGATCCACTTGGACTTTAGTTTTGTGCAGGGTGATAAATATGGATCTATTTTTATTTTTCTGCATGTAGACATCTAGTTCAACCAGCACCATTTGTTGAAGATGCTATCTTTTTGCCATTGAATGGTTTTGGCTTCTTTGTCGAAAATCAAGTGTTGATAGCTGTTTGGGTTTATTTCTGGGTCTTCTATTCGGTTCCACTGATCCTCCTTTTTGCTTATATGCCAATACCATTCAGTTTTTGTTACTATTGCTCTGTAGTATAGCTTGAGATCAAGGATGGAGATACCTCCAGATGATCTGCTCAGTATCCAAGTGGGTACCCTAGTAAGGGGAACAGGGACTACTTCTGACATGAACTCAATGGCTGGCTCTTTGATCCTCCCCTCCTCCCCCTGACCTGAGGGAGGAGCAGCCCTGCTAGGTCACAGAAGAGGACTTTGCAGCCAGGCCTGAAGATACCTGATAAGCTAGGGTCAGATGGAAAGGGAGGAGGTCCTCTCCTATCAGTGGACTTGGAAAGGGGTAGGAAAAAGGTGAGGGGGGAAGGGTGGGATTGGGAGGGAATGAAGGAGTGGGATACAGCTGGTTTACAGAGTTAATAAACTGTAACTAATATTAAAAAAAATATTTTCTATCATGGCTTCTATAGAATTGTAAGTTCTAGTTTCAAGGTTGTCTATTGCAATTAAACACATAATAAATTTTGCCATGCAATCTACAGGTACTTAGGGGTCTCAAGATGACCCAGTAGGTAAAATGGCACCTGGCACATCAGCCTAATGACGTAATAAGTACAAGAACCTTCAATGAAAGGAAAGGGATAACTGTGGAGAGTCTCCCTCTGACTTTCTCTCTCTCTCTCTCTTGAGATCTTTATCTCTCTCTCTCTCACACACACAATGATAATAATAAAATAACTAAAAAAAGAAATCAAAATAAGAGTAGTAATGGCTGAAAAAAATCATTCCTTTGTCAAAATCATTTCAAGTGTCTCTTCGATCCTCAAGTCATTCTCTCCTTGTTGATAAGTGGTGTCCCATGTGTACATCACCCTGCTTACTTCTGTGAGAAATGACATGATAGTGACATCCATTAATGACATTTTCAAAATGGTAAGGGGACTGCTTTAATGGCTATCAATAAGTTTTCATTTAAAGAATAACCATACATGTATACATACAAAACAACAGTAATTAAAAAGAGGTCACGTATCTGGGCAAAAAGGAACATAGAAGAAGTTGGAGGGAGAGAGACAGAAATTATTTAGATGTATGACTCATATATGAAGTTCTCAAAATAACTAAAATTATTAAGTTAAAAAAGTGCACCATAATCTCAAGTTCTTATACAAAGATAATATTCACTACCTAGCTTATTTTCATAATAATTTTAATCATTCTTTAAGATACAAGCAAACACATTCTCACACATATCAGAACGGCTGTAATTTTTTATTATAATCTGAACTCTGACTGTGACAGTGTACACAAGACCTGCTCAGACAGAACCGCAGTAGAGAAGGAGAAAGCAGAAAAAGTCTCATTCCTAAATGAAAGACTGTTTGCAATTAATACCCTCTAAGAAAGGGAACATGAGTTTCCTCCATGCAGTGCGGCTACTCTATCACTCCAGTTCTGGACCCCAGACCCTGAAGAAGTTGGGCAACACAAAGTAGACTCCATTTTTGTTTGTTTAGTTTAGTTTGTGTGTGTTTTGTTTGTTTGTGTGTTTTCATATTATTTGCATTTTTTTTGGGTGGCATTATTTGTTCGGAACTTTTTTTTTTCTGAGAGGAGAAAGAGACAGACAGAGAGAAAGAATAAGAGAGGGGGAAGGATATCTAGAAAGAAAAGAGAACAAACATGAGATTACATAGGGAGAGAAATTGACTGTCCAGAGATTTGGTGGAGAAAGAATATAAACAAAATATGTTATATAAAAATAATATAAATTAAAATAATTGGTTTTTAAAGTATAATGTTTGAAATTTCAATAAAATATAATTAAATTAAGAAAAACTAGTAGTCTTAAACTAAAGTAATTAAAATCTAATTTGCAGGAAAAATAAGATTATATAAATATATATAAATATCAGATACTTTAAAAGCTTTATGTTCATTAAAAAAGGAGTAATTATTTTATTATTAGAAATTGCTCCATTCCTAAAAACATTACTTTTCTAAAGCATGAAATTGGCTTTTAATTCTTTGAATGCTTATAGGAAGCATCCTTTATGCCATGGCTTTTTCCAACTTTCCCTAATGATCTTTCAGTAAATTTTATATTGGATGGCTCATTTCCGTAAAATAAACAACCCATTCTATCCTTAAGGGTGTTAGTGGGTAGATTCTTAGAAACTGAAATGCAGGAAGGAGAGCTTGGTTGATATGCTGTGAGCAGTGTTTGAAATGCCTACCAAAGATGCCCAGTGAGAGACTCCAGGGGGAAAAGTGTCAGGAAGGGGAGGAAGCATGTTGCCGACTGGAGAATGCATGCATCCCTCAACACCTTAACACTAAATTGTGACAGCAAACTCCAACTCTTCAGCGAGAAAGAATTTATTCATAGAAATATCTGTCTGTGTATATAGAAATACATAATAAGTGTACATGGGAGTGAAAAGAAAGCATTTTGTTTTAAGACATAAATAACTCATTCAAAGTGCTTTTATGTTGCCTAAAAATATAAATTCAATCCAGGAATGACATATATTTCTTTTTCACTAGGGTAACTACTGAAAAAAAAAATAGCACTCAATGGGATAATCAGTGATGGCGATTTGAGTCAACTTGAACTTCTTTTGGTGTCTTCGATTGTTCCACATAAATGCAAATTATATTAACAATAAGCCTGGAAGGTGTAGAATCCACTACTCACCGTACTGAGGAATCTTACTGATACTCATACATGAAATTCTATCTAACTTTGCCTTACTTCACATATAGCTTGAGATTACATGCTCACTACCTCGGAAGTCAAAGTCCAGGGCAGAACAGATCAATTACTTTGGTCCTGTGATGAGACAGCACATTCTAGAAGAGAACATGTAACAAAACCACAGAACAGGGCAATGCTGGACCACAAAGCTGAATGCAGCTGGACACAGAACTCGGTGCCTCTGGGTCATTGAGTTGCATACAGCTGGATCACAGA
Organism: Psammomys obesus; assembly: GCF_907164565.1. Classification (NCBI taxonomy): domain Eukaryota; kingdom Metazoa; phylum Chordata; class Mammalia; order Rodentia; family Muridae; genus Psammomys; species Psammomys obesus. Next base: position 39,483,924 of record NW_026592118.1, on the reverse strand, counting down.
GCTCAGCTCTGCTGGACCACCAAGGTGGGTGCACAGTTTTTACCAGTAAAACCGTAGTCCCACCTACTTGCCTGTAGTTCCTGGTGTAGGGTTGAGACCTCATGGGATTTCCCTCATGTAGTTTAGCATGGTCATGGTTTTCGTCCTTGTTCAGCTCACCTTTGACTGGCCAGGGTGATGAGAATTTGTGAGCGTAGTTTACGATGTTACTAGGGAACATCAGTGAAACCATGGTTATTGAGGGAAAACCTACAACCGCTAATTCAATAAAGCAGCATAATTCCCCCACCAAAACAAAACAAAAAGCAACTGTCGTCCCAGATACTTTGGAGGCCAAGGCAGGAGGATGGCTTAAATTCGGGAATTCTCAGCTATAGGACACTCTTCTCATTCAGTGTCCTCACTCTTTGCAGTGTCTATATGGTCCTGGGTGCAGGGGACCACCCGGTTGACTAAGGAGGGTGAACCAGCCCAGGTTGGGAAAAGAAGTGGCATCAAAACATCAGTAACCCCTTGCAGAAATGCTTCCAATGACTCTTGGCTCCAGCTGCTTATGTTTGCACCACCTCTCAATAGTGCCAAGTTGGAAAACAACTGTTTTACACCTGGGCATTTAGGAAATATCCAATCCTAATTATTGCATCCTCTTAAAAACACGTACAGTCATTACCATCATAGTAATTAAATCATAACTATACATAGTTGAAGATATTTTCCTCCTTTTCATAACTTACATGGTTCTAAAGTTTTCTCAAATAATTTAGATAGTAGCATATTTTCATAGTTTTCAAATGTCTGGTATTAAACATTAAAATTACTACCATATTTAAAATTTCTAAAAGTGCTAGTGAAAAAAGGTTGTAAACAAAGTAATTCTTCTAGGAATAAAGTAATGATAGTTTTACTGCATTGATGTTTTTCAAAAAGTTTAACTAATATTATAAAGTTATCATCTTTAGGAAAATGCAAAGGAACAGAAATTACATCAAAATATTGACTTGATTTCTTAATTAGGCTATTTCACTCATCATCAATATACTCTTTGCACAGCATCCACAATAAATATTTCCCCATTAATATTGTTTGCAAGACTAAATCAATCAACACGGAGAAACTTACTCAGTTACTATTAAAAAATTAGTACCAATTTTAGTTGATTTTACATTTTGAATACTATTTGAATCTATTTGGTAATTTAACAGCTCTTCATTTAACACATCCCTCTTTTAGTGAGTTCAAAATTAATCTATTTAACACCAAACAGGTTCTCCAAACAGTAAATGATTTTCAAATCAAATCTATGGAAGCAATAAACTGTAAACAGTGGTCAGTTGTTAGGAGAGAGAAAGATAATTAAATGGGTCCCAGGGGATTTTTAAGAAACTAAAAATTCTTTGTATGGCATGATAATGGTGTCTTCTTTCTTTCTTTCTTTCTTTCTTTCTTTCTTTCTTTCTTTCTTTCTTTCTTTCTTTCTTTCTTTCTTTTCTGTCATTATGTATTTATTACAATCCCCAGAACACACAACATCTTAGAATGAACCCAATTGTAAGCATGTTCCTCTTATAATATGATTTCTGAAATGATTATTGTTTTACAAATGTCATAGCTCTAGAAATTAAGTTTCCTACAATCTCCTTCCCTGTATAGAGAAAGGGATTTAACTTGATAAAATTGGAGCTTGTATGAACTAGAGATGCAGACCTGAAATCACAGACCCTACCTTACGAGAATTGGGGTCAAGTGTAGAAACAAGGTCATGCAAGGGCAACAGTGAGTTTCAGATCTTTTGATGTCACCTGCACTTTCTGGAGAAGACTTCCTGATGATTCACTGTGTTGTCCAAAGGTGGCTTCAGGCTCTTCATCATATCCTTAGCTGTAGATACACAAAGCATCACCTTACCATTTTCACGTCCTTTATTATGTCCCTTCTGGTTCCAGTTTCCTGCATTAGTTCCTTTTGCATGTTCATATGCAAGATGCCTGAGAGGAACAACTGAATGGAGGAAAAATTAGGTTTGCTCAGTTTCAGAGGGTAGCAACAACCATAGTAAGGAAGGCATGCAAGAACAACTCAGTCTGTGTTGACCGGAGCTTGCAGTGACAGAGGACCAGGAAGCAGGGTACATGGGGTGAAGCCAGAGGCCAGGTGTTTACATGTATTAACTCACTCAGCCTGTCTCAGAAGGATTCCAAATTCTCCACAGTTCCTGGACTGGCCATTCAAAGCACACTTCTGAGGATGACCTTTCAGACTCAGAACTAACTCCTTCCTATAGAAATAGAAATTGGTATAATAGAAATTATTACCTTATATCTTTCCCACCATTGTATTTTGGAAATAAAAAAAGAAATCAGTTTCTTCTTGACATCTACAGTAACACAAGCCAAGGGTATGTCTTGAGAAACATAGGCTTTGGATTTTGTCCTTTGAGCAAATTGGAACTCAAATGGACATATATTTAAAGGACATGAAATCAATGTACTAAATATATATCTGGACTCCTCACAATAGACAGGACAACCATGTAAGTTTTCACCAACTGATGATGAATTGATAAAGAAAAAGTGGGCGTGCATACCACAAAGCATTACTCAGTCATTAAAATGAATAAAAGCTTGCGGTCTGTGATAACATAGACGGAAGTTGAGATCATTATGTTTAGTTGAATACACAATATCACGAAAGTTTCAAATTTAAGAGTTGGCCTCGTAAGTTCGAGAGGTAATGGAGGTTGCTGGAGAGATTTAAGATGAGAGGGGGGACAGAGGAGTAAAGGCTAACTGAAATAATTAAAGATAGTTAAAAGTAAAAAAAAAATCTTTAATTTTTTGAAGTTTGTGTATTTTTATTATAGATACACTAAAGTAACATTGTGTGTGTGTGTGTGTGTGTGTGTGTGTGTGTGTGTGTGTGTGTGT
>NW_026592118.1:39474095-39480990 GCF_907164565.1 Psammomys obesus | reverse complement strand
TGTGTGTGTGTGTGTGTGTGTGTGTGTGTGTGTGTGTGTGTGTGTGTGTGAAGGGTATCTGTGCACCACCAGACACACATGCATGCAGTCCCCACATAATCCGGCAGAGGGCACAAGATGCGCTTGGAACTGAAGCTCCAAACGGATGTTTGTTAGGGGTGACAGGAATTGATCTCAGGGTACTCTGGAAGACCGGAGAGTGCTCTTAACCGCCGAACTGGTTTCCAGCCCCAGAAGTAATAAATTCTATTGCATAACTATTCTATTCTATTGCATAACTAACTATTCTATTGCATAACATAATAGATCGGCTTTTGATAATGATTATATACCCTGTAATTCAAAAAGCAAGCAGAAAAGTGTTTTGAATGCTTCTGCAGTAAGAAAATTATAAATTAAGAGATAGGTAAGTCTGACAGATTTAATCGTTAGATCACATGAATGAGTCCAAGAAGCGCTTGAGAAGTGGAGTAAAACTCCACGGGAGAGTGATATCTTGCATGCACCCAATTTGATTCCAAGTATGAGAAAAGCTAAAAATCCACATTATATTACATTGTAGGTTTATGTGTAAGTTAAATAAAATAAAACATACAAAGATAAAAGATTTGGGGGCTGTCTTTGGAAGCAGTTTTAATATGTCGTATGTTGAGATAGACATGACTCTTTAGAGACCCAAAGGCAAAATGCCAAAGGTAAGCATGTGCTCTCAAAGCTTATGTAGTGGAGGCTTGGTGCACAGTAAGTACTGTGTGGCCTTTCCTAAGACTCGGGTTTCCTTAGACTCAGGGCTAGGTGGTCAACGGTTCCCAAACCGATTCAAAGGCAGTGTTCGTGTGTAGAAGCTTATTATCTCAGGTGTTACATTAAACTGAGAGGAGAAACAAACATGGGAGAGAATGGCAAAATGATAGATTTTTCAATGATTGCATGTCTTCTAGCCAAGTCCCCCAAACATTAAAATATAAAAATATTTATATGAGTTTATTACTTCGATGCAGTCTTGATTCTCTGGGCTACTTTAAATGTATGGGGGCTCTTTGCCTGTTCCAAACGAGTTGTGGGGTAATTTTATCCCCTCTTTGAAAGGTATAATGGGGATTTCTTACAAGGAGTGAAGTCAACTGAAAGAAGCTGAAACAATGCATACATTTCTTTATATATCCTACCCACTGAAACTCATCAACTGAGATAACAGGGTTTTTTTTTTTTTTCTTTTTTTGTCTTTATATTGATGATAATAATTGTAGAGGGTAAAGTGGGGATGTGAAGTCTGTGGGAACCCTCAGTCCTTTCTCAGGAATATTTCTGCTGACCTAAAACACCTGAGAGTGAAATTCACACAATGAAATGGTATTTAAATGTCACCAACAATTCTAGAAGGATTCTTTGCACTTTATGAGAGGATGAGTTGAGCAGAGTTCAGGACTGAAGGCAGCCTTGATGGATGGGAGGACTGACAGTCAGACCAGCTGAGAATACAGAATTAGCAGAGGCTTGGCAGCATAAACTTTAAGGGCAATTTGGATAGAATCAAAGGTTCTGGAAGCCATTTCCCATCTGTCCATCTGGGGCAATGGGCAGTGAATAGAGCAGAAACATGAGAATTTATAGCCAAATGAAAACTGAATTACACTTTACTAATACAAACATTTCAGGAAAAAGTTGAGTTTCTAGCGAAGATAAAAAGAGGTAGGCCAAAGTGGGGATCGTTTTTTTTTTTTTTTTTTTTTTTTTTCTCTGTCCTCAATTCAATCAACTCATCTGGAGGTAGGAAAAAAAACAAAGATTAAGAGAAAATACAAATAACTCTTCATTCCATGAGGTGACTCTGTCCAGCAGTGGAAGGTGGCCTTCTGAATGCCAGGCCCTCTATTGTCTACCTTCTAGTGGGTAATAAGCAAGTAGGATCATGTCCTGAATCTCTTTACCTATTCAACAGACCTGGGCAGAGCCATGAGGCCAAAGAAAGAGGAGGTTTTTCCCAATATCAAATTCAGTTTCACTTGATTTTAACAGTTAAGAAATTTTGGTGTTATTGTTGCAGGGGTGAAAAAAGGAAATAACGATTTTTCTTCTGTAGAAGACTATTTTTAATGTTGACACATGCCTGCCCTAATTAATTTTATGTTAATTTTGTATTTCTCCTAAATAGGATTGCCCATTTAATTAATTTAAATAACCACATTAAATGTATAATTTTGCTACAATCATTCTCATAACAGCATTACTATCCTCCATATATGGCAGAATAAAATTTTAAAAAATCAACAGGCTTTTTTACCCAAACAGTTTAATCCATGTGCATACACACACCTAGAGAATTGGGGAACAATAGTCTACAGTACTAAAGATGCTTTTGGGGTGGCCAGGATGAAATGAAAACAACTTACTGTAAATAAAAAAAGTAATGGCTCAGAAGAGGAAGTTCTTAGAATTGAGAAAGCAGCACTAATATCAGTCTTATAAGCAGAGAAATGATCTGTGAAGAGAGATCATACATGTGTGTGTGTGTGTGCTTTCACATGCTCATGTGTGTGAGCAGGAGAATGTGCATGCTCACACACACATTAAGAAAAGGATGGTCCTAAAGTGAGGTTTTAATGTGAACAAAATGGTATTACTCAGCTTTGGAGGTGCTGCTAGATCTAACTAACTGAGAACACTCAAGAGCTATTTTCATAACTTACTCCCACATGCACACAATGACAAATGCCATTGAGAATTTGCTTTACCTTATGGACTTGAAAGCCTAAAATCAGGACACAGGATTGTGCAAACAAATGTCTTTTGCTCTGTTCCCTCCTCATAATGTTTTCATCAACCTCTCAGCTTCCTACACAGCCTATGGAAAAGAAATAAGAAAATAATCATGGGTTATTTTCATTTATAAACATCAGAGTTTTAAACAAAATAAGTTCAACGGTTAAACAGAAAAAAAGAGTTCACTAAAACATAAATAGGCCTTTCAACTATATAGATGAGCTATTTATCATGTACAGTATTACACCAAAAGGCTTTTTTCAAAACTTATAAAAAAGTGCAGCAGATTGGAAAATTGTCATATCTTCAAATGCTATTCAAGCACAAGGCAGCTACAGAATCATGAAGGATGTTTTACTAATCCTACCAAGTATGATATTCTGTGGTAAGATAGTTGGCCAGCCCCACCTGTCCTTTGGTGTTAAAGTGTATACAATGAAAAAAAGTAACAAATAGAAGAGAACTGGCCAGAACAGAGTAACCAGGAGAAATAGGTATTAAAAGTGAACTCTAAGATAAGGTTCTATGAAAAAACTGAAGTCTTTTTTTTCTAGTAAGTTATAACAAGTTTGAAAAGGGTCATTCTCATTTCTACTGTGCTCTATGACTTTATAAAAATCAGGTAAATAGTCTGGCTAGCAATATTCACAAATATGATCCAGAAACATATTGCTTACTGAAATGTTTGTAAGTGAGTTGTGTTGATAAATATTTCCAGTCCACACACGCGCACGCACACACCCCTTTTACAGACCGACACTGCTGTTTCTCTGTCCCCTCTACCAGCATGTTCACACTTTAACAAATAAATTGGAATAGAAGAGACAATGCTAATGTGGCTTCAAATTAGGTTAAATACCAAGTAGAATAGTGTGTTCAGAGAAGAGAAATGAGGTAAATTTACAAACAGTAATGACAGCTCAGTTGATGTGACAGTTGGTTAGCAGGGAGGAGAGTTTTGACTGAAACCGCAATATCATTAAGAAGCTGCCCTCCAGGAGCCTGAATCCTGCACATCACCCGCCTCATCTAGGGACTCTCAGAACACAGTGTACTTCCCTTCCCCAGGCCCTTCCTGTGCATGCATCTTGTCCTCAGTCCCCTACTTTTCTGTTTTCAAAACGTAAAGAATTGTTCATTCTCCTTTGCAATACCCAGTATAACAGAAAAGACAAAAGTCTAGGACACTGAATTTGAATTAACATAATTATCAGTTTCTAGTCAACTCCAATTTACTCTCTCGTTTTCCAACAATAATGGTATTTTTATTTTAAGAGAAAACTGCCTTCCATTTTGTAAAAATAACATCTTTGTAGTTTGAGACATTAACAACATTAATGTTAGACCTGAAACTGCTAGAGGGAAATAGGATATAATGTAGATAAAATGCGCCTATAAGATAAGTAAGGGTTTTCTGAGTAAGATTCTCGTCACACAATCAACAAATGGGATATCATGAAGCTAAAAGGTTTTTGTACAGCCAAGGACACTGATCCCCAAAGGGAGAAGCAGGACACAGAATATACATCTGACAATCTGTAGCTATACACAAAGAATTGCAAAAACTAAAACATCATGAGAAAAAACAAAACAAAACAATTTAACAATGAACCATGGAAGCAAACAAATAATTCTCAAAAAAAAATAGTAATTGGCAGTAAGCACTTTTTTTAACTTTTACTAATTACACTTTATTCATTTTGTATCCCCCCATAAGCCCCTCCCTCCTCCCCTCCCGGTCCCACCTTCCCCCCTTTCTGCATGCATGCCCCTAGCACTTTAAAAAGTGATCAACATCCTTACCCATCATGTAAAAATGAAAATGACAACTATTTCAAAGGATGAAAAAAATGTGGCACATATAGCAATTAAGCTTTATTCAGCTATAAAGAAAATTCCAATCATGAATTTTGTAGAAAAATATAGTTGGAGCTGCAAAATATGATACTTATTTGGGTAGCTCAAACTCACATAGCCAAATGCTACATGCTCTCTGTTGAGCGTTGTGGGGTGCTGGGCAATTAGGATGTCCACACAAGATTTGTTGCCAAATATGCTGGGTTTAATCACACAAATATTTCCCCATTGTGTTATGCTAATATAAAAATGAGAAGAGGCATCTCACCAAGTGGAGAACAGTTGATTGGGTAGAAAATACTGCAAGTGGGTTCCAGTGGGTAATCTCTCCAGTAAGGATGCTTTGAAAGATTCCAGGCTCAACCCACATCCACCATCAAATCCTTCAGCTGTGGCTGGCTGGGAGGGTGACACCAAAGGAGGTCCGTGAGAGCGCTGGCCATTGTGGGCCTGTACAAGTCCTGCAACAGTGCTCCAACTTCAACTGTCACTGATGTCAGGGCCAAACACAGTCTCAAGTCCTCTAGCAGATGGCTATCAACACAGACACTAGAGAAGCAAAAGCCTTGTCTCCCAGTGTGATCTAGAGATCGTTTCCAGTGTTCTGATTTTTGTATAATTTCACTAGGCAGTATTTTGTGTCACCAGGGATCATATCTTGGGGTTCGTTCATTAATATCAACACCACCTTGGAGTTAGTGCATTAGCATATTCAGGCCTGTTTCGGGCATGGCTATATTTGATCCTGGAACTTGGGAAAAAGGCATTGAAACCCTATATTCTAGGCATTAAATGACCATTGCATTCATGAACTCATTTGCAGATGTCATTATCTGCACAGGGTGTATACAAAAGAGGAACCATCAGCATGGATGAAGGAAGGACTCATAAAGCTACACTCTTCCCCACAAAGCTATTAGCCTTTGATGGCTCCTGGGAGAGGAGACATCATCGTCTTTAATGGTAGAGGCACTGAAATTCTCATGCTTCGGTGGGTAGGTCTACACCTCATCCATGTGGGTGGCCCTGGTTAAATTTAGTGGGACACAAAAGAAAACAAAAAGGTATTACAGAGGAGAAATTGTAATGAAGTCAGTGAAGGGGTATACATATAAAATCTCAAGGAATAAATACATCAAAAATAATAATTTAAGCTACTTGGAATTTCTGGTTGTCATGTATAGATGAATGGTAATCAAAATATTCTCCAATTTTTTTTTTTTTTTTTTTTTTTTGGTTTGAGGCAGACAAAAGTCTTTGAAGTACCATGAAGTCTTTGATGATCTTGTAACAGAAAGCTCACGAGTAATTAAATATAATTAAGAATATCCAACCTTAGAGGAATTTTAAAATAAATCCTCATGGAATTGAGTTCAGCCTCTAAATAGTTTCTCATGTGCACTTGAGTCAGACATTCTCCTTGGAGTTTTATGAAAGAAAGATTTGGTGTATTTGACTCTGCAAAAAAAAGCAGCACTAAGACTGATTCTCAAGAAAGAGGGGGGGAAAGAAAAGGTCCCAGAGTTATAGTGAAGTTGTAGTGAGCATGTCCATTACATGTTTGAAATTTATGAAACCTCAGGATAGAGCAGAGTATGACCTCAGATCAGGAGTATCAATGAAATAAAAATGGTAGAAAAGAAAGTCATTGGATTTTACCTGAGGTTCTAAAATAAGGTGTCCAGGATCATGATTTCAGATTCATCACTTTTCACAGATGGAGTTTGGTGTGAATTTACTACATCTCTCTTTTATTCTGAACAAATGGCAATTATCTCTAATTCATAGGGTTCTGCAGTGTGCCTCAACTGGTCTGCATTCTACCTAGGAATCCTACAAAAGTAGGCAATTACCAGCATAGGAGTATCTCAGCAGTAGGACAGATTAACTAACCAATGAGAGTGAGGATGAGCAGGCAAAGAGCAAAAGCTTCCTTCTACCATCTGCGTTTATACAGGTTGTCAATAGCATGTGTGGCCCAGACTTAGCATGGATATTAGCACCTCAGATGGTCCAATCAAGAGAACTTCTTCACAAATATGCCCAAATGTTTAGGTTTTGGTTGCTTCAGAATGTAGTCATGTTGATAACCCAAACTAACCACCACGAAATGTAATCTGCAGTTTAGAATGTCAATATTGACCATCATTTCCATCTTGCTCACACCAAACAGCAAAAAAAGTTCATAAAAGGATTCTTTCTTTGTTTCTTTGTTTCTTTCTTTGTTGTTTCTTTCTTTCTTTCTTTCTTTCTTTCTTTCTTTCTTTCTTTCTTT